>NC_090228.1:12947698-13117698 GCF_024489055.1 Chanodichthys erythropterus
TATTTAATTTATCTGTAGGTCTGGAAACATTTCAGATAAAGGTCACCATTTTATAAGATAAAATAGACTTTCAAGGTTAGGTTTTTTTTTTTTTTTTTTTTTACTTTGATAAAGACTATTTGGTAACAAGAATATAATGTCATACGCCTACTTATGTTGACTATGAAAGTTGCTATGTGTGCACCAAATGTTACTAAAAGGATATAGTTAAACCTGAAATCAGCTACAGTACAATTGTGGCGACCAACATTCGCGCGCTTTGTCGCCATAGGCCGCGCAGCTATGCCGCGCCGCCATTGGTTCAACAACTTGTCTATGAGTGAACCAATGACGGTGCAGTTACACTGCGTTATTGAAAAAGGCTTCAGCAGCGGGGAAAAAGGGAGACCTTTCCCCATACGCAGTACGAGTGAAGTATCGAAAGGGAACCTGTTATATGTCAAAATCTCAAGAAAAATGTGATTTCTCAATTAATGACCCCTTTAAAGAAACAGTATACTTATCACAATCTCTTTCAGGTCTCAGTGCTTCACATCGTAAGCAAGAAGAAAAGTTGTTTCAAGAGGACTTTTTCAGATGGCTGATACTAAATCTTGAAGACATCAAAAGTAAGTTAAAATGTGTTTAGTCAAGTTCTGAAAATGCTGTTTTTGCAAGAAAGATGATGGACATGAATAAACATGATCAACATGCATCCTCTGGAGTCAAAGCCGCAGACGAGTCAAAGCTGATGCTTTTACCCAGCTGTTCTGATTAATGAAGTGCAGCGGTATAGGTGCAGTAAGGATATAGTTAAACCTGAAATCAGCTACAGTACAATTGTGGCGACCAACCAATTGTCCCAATGAAGAAAATGGCTTGTTAAACAATGTCTTAATGAAAATGTAAAAATGCAAAAAGGTGTATTAGGGGATAGAAAACATCATTAGCTCAGTATAAAAACAATAGAAGTTGAAAGAAAGCCCCCCACCATGATAGAAAACGTCTTTCTGTGTGTTTATATGAAGCAGCGAAAGAATGACTGCCACCTTTGACTTGCTCCTCATCCAGCCGCAGATCACTCACTGTCAAGATTTTCAAATTCAATTTATCTATAGATATTTCAGAAACTCATTTGGAGGTGATTTTCTCTCTCTCCACACCCGCTGGCTCTGGCTTCAGTCATATACACCTCTCCCGTAGGCGACCATAAGCCCGATCCTGAGCTGTACTATTTGATTTAATTTGAAGGGCCATCTGTAATCCCCCGCGGTACTCGCTGAATCCCTGGGCCCGTCTGCTCTGCTGTACTGCAAGTATTTGCCCGCTATTGTGCTTGTTGCAGTGCAGGGCTCCTTTGTCATTTAGATCTCACACTGTTGAGAAGCTGGCAGCTCTCGGAGCAAGTTTTAAAGAGTTTTGAGTTGCTGTTTACCTGCAGAACTCATTCAAAATATGACTCATATGATATTTCTCTGTCACATCATGAATAATTCATTGTAATGCACAACTACATGTATTACACATGCATAAAAGTGTATGAATCAGCTATTTAATTAGGAAATACAGTCATTCAATTTGACTCAATATCCAGTGGTTTAGTCCAGTGATTCTCCAGGACCAAATTTTTTAATTTGACATCAAGTGATGGCCCAACATGGTACCAAATGAGTTTTATTGTACAAAAGTAACAAATACCTAATATTGAAATTTATTTAAATGATTATGAACTGCATAGACCCAACAATAGGTTAAAGTAATTAAAGTAACTTTTAAAAACGGAAGAGAAAATGCTTCTCATACACCCCCCTTGTTGAAATCTTTTGAACTTGTATTCAGAATCCTGAAAAAAAAAAATCTATCACAGTTTCCACAGAAATATTAAGCAGCACAACTGTAAATATTGATGATAAGAAATGTTTCTTGATCACCAAATCAGCATATTAGATTTCTGAAGGACCATGTGACACTGCATACTAGAGTAATAACTGCTGAAAATTAAGCTTTGCCATCACAGGAATAAATTACTTTTTAAAATATGTTCAAATAGAAAACAATTCTTTTAAATTGTAATAATATTTCAAAAGTTTTTAATTTTGGATGATAAATGCAGCAAGCATTTTTCAAAATGCAAAGAAACTTCTTTCAAGAACATTAAAAACACGTACCGACCCCAAACATTTGAACTCACCAGTTAAGAACCATCGTTTTAGATTTATTTGTTTCACATTGTTTTATTCCACCACTGTGTCTATTAGGACCCTCTAGTGGCTGCACACAGGTAGTGCTTTCATTCTTCTCTTGTGGTTTTCAATCTGAGGGTGCAGTGCAGGGTCGAGGGGGTGCTCTCTCAGGGTGAACAGCCGGATCTGTGAGCACAGGACAGAGATAAGCACCTGGAGAGCTTTTATATTTTCTTTAAAGTGTCCAGTCAAGAGGAGAGAGCGATTCGGCAGCACAGCCTTAAATTCCATCTCCTTTCTCGTCCTCCGCCATCCTCTTTGCTCTGAACTAAATAATTAGCCTTTATGTTTGGTGCACAAGAATGACAGCCAATCAAATGACTACCATCATGTGATTAATGATGTCTTAAAAACACTGATGGCAAACAAATGAAGTAATAGTGAAGAGTAAGAAAGTAGTAGTTAATGGATTAAAACAAAAAAAAGAATACATTAAAAGAAGTAATGTTAATTGAACAGTTAATAAACCAAAGACAATGAGACCTTCATTCTAAGTCTCTCTCTCTGTCCGTGTATATGGTAAGGGTAATAACCCTTTTCTTTGCAGAGGCAGTGAGTCAGCAGTAATTACGAGTCCTGGCTTTGACACCCCTGACCCTTAAGTTCTCCTCTCACATCTATAAATAACAACATTGATGGGTCAGCAGCATCACCCACATGAGCACCATCACAGCATAGCAAATGAGATCCCATGAGCTGTGAGAGAGAATGAGTGTACATTTAATGATACGGAGTCTGCAACCATAGGTGTGTGTGTGTGTGTGTGTGTGTGTGTGTGTGTGCGTGCATGCATACGCAGCACACATGTGACACCAGATAGGGCTGAATGTGTTATTAATACAAATTAAATTTGTAATTCATAGAGTGTAAATGGGCTATCGGTCAGGCCGTAAGTGTCGGCGTCAGGGTTGTAACAGAGAACTGCTGTCTGCACTGTAACTCCCTCTACGATCGATCCACACACAGAGAGCCTGATAAAAGGATCGAGCCGGGCCGGGCAGACCCTCAAGATGTGCTGCAAAAGCAGTTGAAATGTCAAGTGGGCTGGAAAGAGGGGGGTTGATAACTTATGTGCACCCTCGACGTTTCTCTTGTTAGTTGTGTTCTCGGTTTTCTGTTGGATGAATGATTAGAGCCAGGGTTCTCAACCTTGGTCTGTAACCTTTTTTTTATGTATCAAAATTTTTGCAGGCCCACACCCCCACAGCATTACGTTGGTTTTAATCTCACAATCTCACCATAGGTGCAGTTTCCATTGTCTTTTGTGACAGAAGGATGCCAATGATGATGATGAATCATTTTATTTACTTTCATTATTTAAAAATTTTATATATTTTTTTATTTTATTATTTATCAATAAAACATTAGTTTTTGATTGAAATTGTAAAAAATTATTTTATTTAAACTTTATTTATATAATATTTTATACACAATATAAGAAATAAGAAATAATTGAAATAATTGATTTTATTTATATATATATATATATATATATATATATATTGATTATATAATTTTTTTTTTCTCAATATTTTTTTCTCATATTTCTCAATATGCCAGGCAAAACTCCAAATAATTGAGCCAATCAGTTGCCTCAGAATTTTTAAGTTAAGAAATTCAGTTTAAGCAGAACTTTAATTGTTCTGAAATTGATCTGAATGTTTGAGTACACTAATTCATACTTTTAATGTAAAGTTTTCATGAAACCTCAGTGAACATTTTTATTAATGTAAACTTGCTAATTTGCTAACATGTTAACAATAGCATGGTATAGCACTTGTTAAATGAGTGCAGCAATATAAAGCATTTAATATCAAAATAGAAATGCCAACCCACTTCCAGTTAAACTTAAATTTGTCTAAATGAAAAGAAATAAGTTCATAAAACTCAAAACAATGAAACAGTTCAGTTTATTTAAAATATATCAGTTCTGTGAACTTGAAAGAAAAAGAAAGTGCTAAATACTCATAAAAGGTAATTTGACTGAATTAATTTGTTTAATTTAAGTTTGTCCTACTCAAACCAATTACTTTGAGTGTTAGGTTTACAGTCTATATTATACACGGACTATAATAAAAATCTAATGTGTGTATATATATATATATATATATATAAAATATACAGTGGGTATGGAAAATATACAGTCCTAACAGTGAAGCATGGAGGTGGCAGCATCATGCTGCGGGGGTGTTTTTCAGCTGCAGGGACAGGGCGACTGGTTGCAATCGAGGGAAAGATGAATGCGGCCAAGTACAGGAATATCCTGGATGAAAACCTTCTCCAGAGTGCTCGGGACCTCAGACTGGGCCGAAGGTTTACCTTCCAACAAGAAAATGACCCTAAGCACACAGCTAAAATAACGAAGGAGTGGCTTCACAACAACTCCGTGACTGTTCTTGAATGGCCCAGCCAGAGCCCTGACTTAAACCCAATTGAGCATCTCTGGAGAGACCTAAATGTCTGTCCACCAACGCTTACCATCCAACCTGACAGAACTGGAGAGGATCTGCAAGGAGGAATGGCAGAGGATCCCCAAATCCAGGTGTGAAAAACTTGTTGCATCTTTCCCAAAAAGACTTGTGGCTGTATTAGATCAAAAGGGTGCTTCTACTAAATACTGAGCAAAGGGTCTGAATACTTAGGACCATGTGATATTTCAGTTTTTCTTTTTTAATAAATCTGCAAAAATGTCAACAATTCTGTGTTTTTCTGTCAATATGGGATGCTGTGTGTACATTAATGAGGAAAAAAATGAACTTAAATGATTTTAGCAAATGGCTGCAATATGACAAAGAGTGAAATTTTTTTAAGTGTGTATGTGTATATATATATATATAATGTACAGTATATGTATATAGATAGATGTCATTGTAATCATAATCATTTTGAACAATCAGTTACGGTCAATTGTAATCATGATGTACAGTAATTCTATGGTGATGCATTACACACCTTTCATTTGGTATTTAAAGACTTAGTGCCGCCCTCAGATTTATTATGAATTCATGCTTGGAGTGAGGGTGAATTTCAAATCACTCTCACTGTCTCACATGTCTCATTGTGTTTCAGGTAATGATTGTTTTATTGACAAGGCCCTTGTGTTTACGGAGTGAAGCTGTTGGCTTTGTTTGTCGCTCTGAAGTCTCAAGGACAGGGATGGATTTTAGTCCAAGTCATTAATATGTATTGGAAATTATTTTCTTCTTTGTTGAGAATTCTAACAGCTTTGAAGGCCACTGAAGTGTTGAGGAAGGTTAGAGCGCTTAGTCATGTTCTTTCTCTGGCACAAAGGTGCTCGGTATTAGACTTTCTGCCCTGATTCACAGGGCCAAGATCATCTTATTCTGTCTGTGTGAATTTTTTATTTATTTATTTATTTTTTTTCCCCTCTCTCTGCTTTTTGGCTGCTGGGTTGTAGAGACTCTTATTCCACTGCCCTGACAAGGAGTAGAGAAGAAAAATCATATCCAATTCGAACAACAAACAGTTTGTGCCCGAGAGATGTTTTGGAGGAATATAAACCTTGTAATTAGTTTTAATGTCTCTGTATAACCTGATTTCACTTGGGTTTAATCAACCCTCATTTTATAAATCTCATTAATATCATTTTCTGAGTAAGTGCCCTTTATGCCTTTTGTGATGTCTTAAATCTTCTTTCTCTTGATTTTCATTCTGTCTGCGTTTATAATCTGTGGAGTGTTGTTGAAGAGAAGCTTTTTTTCCCCCCCGATGAGGTGTGATATAGAGATTGCTTGGGGCGTAGCTGATTTTAATAACCCTGCAGATCCTTTCCAAAGCTGTTTATTAAACAGTACAATCACAAACAGAGAAGACAACCTCCTTGCATTCATTATTTCCAAAATAAATGAAAAGTGAAAGCTCTATATGGACACCAGTCAGGAAAAGGCTGATGTAATATTCTTCACATACATAAATGATCACAAATGTAATCCTACTTTTGTGTAAATGACATATTCATATTGCTAGATATATTAAAAGGTGCATTAGGTTTACTATGTAATCAAGAAGGCACTCTCAGAGGAATGGGAACTTAAACATAGATTTCCCATGATGCTGATTTGTTGCATTGTGAAGGCATTTTTTTTAAAAGAAAAAGAAAAAAAAAACCTTTGCTTGACATTACTGGCATCAGTAATGCATTTTATGTGACCAGTTTAATATAATAAAATCCATCAATGTTATAGTACAAATAAAATGAGCTTTTAAACTACATTTTATGCTAATTTTATGAGCACAGTATCAGAAAATGGCCTTGTTAGATGTTTTAGGTAAATTAATACATTTCAAGGAATGCAATTTTCCCACAAAGTACCAACAAATATTCAAAATAAACACCTATACAATTGGTAGGAATGTCATTTTAAGTTCAGTGGATGTTCGTTATTATTATTAAATTAGAAATAACATTAGATGGGAGAGAGCAAGACATACAATGAGTGTACATAAGCCTAATTTACATATAAAAGAGGCATATCTGTGCTGAAAAGAATGTCAATGATGGTGCAACACTATTTCAATGCATTTAATGCGAGTATAGTGAGTGGTTTGTGAATAAGATGCAGGTTTTGCACTGTAAAGTGGCGCAACTGTTGTTAATTCACCTCATATTATTAAAAGTAGAAAAAAGTAGGCATCTGAGAAAGTAAGTGAGAGAGCAAGTGTTCAAGAAAGAAAAAGAGCAATGATCTTCGGCCTGCATCTCTTTAGAAATAAGCGGCAAACATTTAAATGGATATGTCAGTTTGAAGATGGATAGGACTCTGTTAATGCATTTTCTCTCACACGGCGAGGAATTAACTCTTCGCCGACTCTCCAGCCCCAGATTGAGGCTGTGTAATGAACCTTAAACAGAAAGTGCCGTATGTGTTTATCTTTCTTTTTCGCCTTTCCACCGCCCAAAATAAGAAAAAAAAAAGCAAGGGAGAGCTTGAGAAAAATGCCTTGACACAGCTGTGACTGATTGAAAATGCAGAACTCAAAGCCCATTTGAGCCACACAACAGAAACTCCTTCTTTAACTCATTTCTGTGAGCTGTGAGAAAAAGTGAGGTGTGGAAATGAGAGCGTGCGTTCTGAAGATGCATGGAGGGAACCTGTGAAGGATATCCAACAATTTGAGAGTGTGTGTGTTGGTTTGTGGGATAAATATGTATGTTCCAGTCTCCACAGGGGCTCGGGAAGCAAATCAAATCTGTGTGTGTGTTTGTCAGGCCAGACAGATCTTGGTACTGGGGATGTGAGTGGTTTTGAAATGCATGGCTTCTCCACGGCGGCCACTGGTCATGTCTCATTTCCGGATGAAAGCGAAGAGACCCCCACCCGCTGTCCTCGTCCTTCCCTTTAAAAGCTGGATGCTGAGGCTTCCCATCAGAGCAAGGAGGCTCTGCTCCTCTTCATCTGTGTGTGAGGGAGGGGGGTCTATCTACTGTGTACCCCCATCAAGCTGCCCCCTGCTGGGCCTTTGTCCCATTCCAGGATCTTTTCTCCAGCGCGGTCCCTTCAAACGTCCCTCGCGATGCTTTGTAAGACTGTGAACTGTTTCAGCATGGGAAAGCACATTCTGCTGTATGGCAGTCTCTGTGTGTGTGTAAACAAATGTGAGTGTCTTCAGACTTTTACCTCATTCCAAACTAGGGTGACCAAAGAATATTCTTCTTACTATGCTACTAAAATCATTATGTGCCTTTACTTTTTGCCTCATCTCATAGCCATGTGATTCTGTAACAAGTGTATGTGTACTTGAGGGGCACTTGAGCTGATTTTGTTTTGTTAAACCTTTACAACATAAGTTATGATTTTAAAAGTAAAAAAAAAAATAGGGCTGTCAAAAGGTCATGAGCTTTTCATTTTCACTTTTAAAATGCCATCCACATAAAATATACAATATCCTGTTAAATTTAGAGTAAAAAACTGACAGCTGTGGTTGCCAGAAATTAACCAAAAAATGGATATTACAGTATTTCATTAGGTTAATGTTAATATAAAAATAGACTTCAAGTACATACTTGAACTAATAACCACCATAATAATACAGGTGGTACAATAGAAACAATAGTAGCTTGTCCATAAAACATGGACGATATTCATATGCACAGGGTCATGCACATAAAAACAAAACACCATCAGGGTAACACACGACACAAAAATAATGCATTAAACATGAAATAAATTACATAAAATATAACAAAACAACCTGTACATTACTTATAACTAAAATGAAAAGAAACAAAACTTTGTCACAGTTACAGCTACAGTTAACCTATTAACAGTTTTTTTTTTTTTTTTTTTTATGTAGCATTTTTTACAGAATTTTTCAACAGGAAAAATGATAAATATACATTAGATATATAAATACATATATTGTATATGGGTCATTGATGAATAAGGTTTTTAAAAGTGTAAAAAAAAAAGAGAGATAATTAATTTTGAAGATTTATTGAGTATTAACAATGAGATTATGTGGTTTTTATAATCAGTTAACCCTGCTCTTGTCATTTTTTTACAAGATGGACAAAATTTGTCATTAAAAAAGTCATTCATTTTTAACCAAAATTTCGGTTTTACTGACACTTTTGGTTATACCGAATAACGATTATCAAACAAAGCTAACAGTCTGATATCTAGCTAGCTATCAAACATTTTATATTTAGTACAAGTTTTTAAAATATTACAAAATTGTTCATGTTTTATAGCGGTTGTACTAAATAACATGCATCCATTTTGGGACATGCATATGAGCAAGTGAAAAATTTTTCAAATAGTTGAGAGAGTTAGTTACTTTGCTTCATGACCATGTGGTCCTTTGCAGATGTCTAAATGATGTCACATCCTGTCACATGATATTGACCTTGATCCAAAATGGTCCCTTTATATTGGTTACTCCAAATGACATCAATGAAATACATTTTTCCGGACATTCTTTCTCATAACAAAGCAACGACTTCTACACATAATTTTAATAGCATTTTGCACTATGTTGATATATGATGTTATAAAATCATGCCAGGAAAAAAACAAAACAAAAAACATTTATTACATTAAGATATTTTAATCACAAATTAAATGGCTGTATTAGCCTTTGCAAGGTTAAACCGAATTACCTTTTGGGACTTTAAAATACCTTTATATGTAGCAAAATTTATTTTGGATTCAATAAAAGATCTAGTTGTGCTACCTTACATACTTTGGATGTCATATCTTTGTTTTTTATTATTATTAAGGCCTTTGGACCGATTACGTCATTGACCAATATTCTGCATTTTGCATTGGTTTATTCTGCACATCGTATAACAATACATCCACACATTCTATATAAACAGTGCAGTTACAAAATACTGTTTTCATGGTTGATAAGATATATTTATGGATGGTAATTTTTCTGAATTGCAGACCCTGCACATTCTCGTACTACTTTTCTAGGCAGTTAAATCTGCCCTTATAGACAGCTTTGATTGATATTGGTGCTAATTATTGCTTCTCTTGCAAACCATCCTCCAGTTTCTCTGCATGGTTCGTCCATCCATTAAAGTTTTGTAATGTGCATATTGAATATTTCTTTTTGTGTAACAAGATAACTCTTAATCTGTCATTGACCAGTATTGAGCTCTGCTTAATGAATGTCTTTGGCTATAATCACAAATAATGCTTTTACCCTCTTTTGCATTAAGCATGACCAGCCTTATTGATGCTTTTAGCAGTAGTGCATTTGATCAAACTGATTAAAGGGATAGTAGTTCATTCAGTAATGAAAACTACTCACTCTTGTGTCGTTTCATTCTTTATGACAAAAGGAGAATACCATGTGCAAACATTTATTAAGAAAGTTAATTGGGTCAATTCTGATTTAATGTTGTCGACTTTAAAATATATAGTGAGTTATAATAATGACATCTTACACAGACCCCCATTAACCCTTTGAGGCTCTGATGGTCTGACAAGATTCTCTGTACAATCCATTCCCTTAAATATTATGGCCTCCAGTGAATAAATGTAAAAATCTGCCCCCTTCTGTGTTATTTCCCCTGCCAGCTGTCCTGAAGTTAATCTCTGTGGGTAATGACCAGAATTTGATTTACCCCTGAGGAAATTTATTAATTTAATCCTTATCTCTTGCGTGTAATAGATCTGTGCTCTGATTGCTTTGGGCAGCATTTGACGAGATTAGATGTTAGTCGCATTGTGTTTCTGAGTATCTGCCCTGTAGAACGGGGCCGTCATCGGTGTGGGTGGAGGGGAGGGGAGGGGATGTTGTCCGGACACAGTGATGAAAAAAATTTCATTCTGGTCATTTGAATATAAAATTACAAGCTTGCATGTTACAACATAACTGATACACAATATTGCAGTATAACATGGCATTATGATTCTTCAGTGTAGCAGTTAAAAAGTGCTGTGGCATTATCTATTAAATGCAGTGTTTGGGGAAAATAATGCATTACAATATTATGTTACTCCCAAAAAAAGTAACTAATTGCGTTACTTAGTTACTTTTTATGGAAATAAAAAGTTTGTTTATGGTTTGTTCATTTGTTTTTATAACAACAAAAAAAGTTATATTTTTTGCAAATGTAAAAGATAAGTGACGCAGTAAGTGACGTATGTTGAACTTAAACTTTTGCCGAATCCCGTTGGAAGGACGGCAAACACATCTTTCCCATCGACAAATGCCTTGATTGCGGTTCTTTGTTAATGCGCTGTCGATTTCTTTTATTACAGACGTGATAGCGGAATCTAAACATCTTACTTCTCCAGCTGCAGTCATCGTTGGTGAAAACAATTCAACCCAAGCGCTCTTTGATGACGTGAGTGGTTACGTAACCGCAGATAGCCTGTCCATCATCGATTAAAGCCCGCCCTGGCAATTAGATTGGCTCGGCCTTCTGGGAGCCGAGCATAATTACTCCACAATGGATCGAGTCCAGACCGAACTTCCCATCCAAAAAATGTTGTGGGCGGGGTTCGGGCTGGCACCCAGGCTACAACGCCTCTGCACTTACTCCTGATTTCTCTCAACATGGGGACAAAAGAGGTGTCAGCCAATTATTGGGAAAACATAGTAACTTGCATTACTTATTTGAAAAAGTAACTCAAATATTTTGTTGTAAATTTAAAAGTAATGTGTTACTTTACTAGTTACTTGAAAAAAGTAATCTGATTACGTAACTCAAGTTACTTGTAATGCGTTAAGTACTGGGTACTTTTTTTACGCATATGCTAGTGTACGCGCACAGTTGAATGCACAGCCTTGGATAGTACACTTCATGTGACTCGTGCGCATCCGCAGTTTTGAGCAATATCTCGACACGAGTTATAACCCATGTAAACATCTTTGTATTCTGCTAGAGTTGTACAAATGAGGGTACTTATAACCTCTAGTCTTATAAATCTCTAGTCTATATAGGCCTCCATTGTCACTGTAGCTTGCATGCGTTGTAGTCTGATCTGTTTATGCCGTTTTACTTTGACTACCTTGTAAATCGACGCCCCTGCGCATGGTTGCCACCTTGTGGATAAACTAATTACTGCAAAAAAAAAATTTATTTGCATGTGCAACCTATTCATGGTTACAAAAATCTGGCAGTGCGCGTACTCTTCTGATGATGAAATTCGTGTCACACTGACCCTCGTGTATTGTGTAATTTGGGCTTTACCCCCAACACTGATTATGAATTATATAGTTAAAGGTCTGCAGGAAAAGCTATTGTCTTCACAAAAACAAATGGTGTAGGCTTTACTTTGATTTGATTACTCAATGGTCGCTCAGAAATTGAATTAAACGTGACATTTTTAAGTATATAGAAAGACTAAAATAGTATTTTATTGTAAAATGTTTTCCAATAATCTTTGTTTTATTTACAACTTCGAAAAATCCTTTTTTTTGCAGTGCTTGTCCTTTGACAACTTGAGTAAACATGACATTCATCTGGTAAGAGAATACAGTGAGCAGATGATACTCATTTCAGTGCACTAGATATATTTTGACAATGGCAAAGTGCACTAATCTGGGGAACTGATTAAGATACACCTTTTGTCTTTGTAAGGTTGTTCTGGCAGTAAGTCCTGTAAAACAGATTCCAGACACATGGAAGGCAGTGAGACGGTGCACACATTTAGTTTGGCATGCTGAGACCGCAGATTTACCTTTCATCCCTCGCAGAATAATAACAAGATAACTCTGTTTGTCTGTTTTATTCCAGCTTTCTGAACAGCCCGGTCTCTAGGTTTATGCTGAAAAGCCTGCTATGAGTAAATATCAAACAGATAAGTGTGTACGCAAACGCAATCTTAGCCATAACAACTCATAAAATGAAAAACAAAGAAACATAAAACATTAATTTTTAGCTTGGTATTCTTGGATTGGAATTTTAATAGCAACTGCCTTGAAATATATCAGCTCGGTATTACTTCTGAGTCACTATGTAAGCTGATCTTTTCAATATTAAAGAAGGATTTTGAGAGGTGTTATGTGCTTGATCCCACACTTCAGATTACTTTGGAAAAAGAGCGGCCTTAACTAGACTTTCATATTGTCATTCCACCGTGACCTTCACTAACCCCCACCACCACTGCTAATGTTTCTTTATTCTAATCTGCGGCAAACATCATATTGAGTTTTGGACCACGGAAAGGACTTCCTGTTTGTATTATTGTGATGATTTCTCTGGTCTACCGAGTGTGAGACCCAGAGAAAGAGAGCTGATAACTCTCTTCACAAGCCTCACATTTCTCTATCAGAGATCTGTCGTCATGCAGTGCACTCTCTGACTCGGGAATGTCATTTTTATTACCAGCTTGCCACCATATTGGACTTTAAACAGCTCACTCTCACCTTCTCTCTACCGATAGACACCGGCGCATATAGCACATGAAGACCCCAGCCAATATCAAAGCTTAGATAAAAGACTGTTTGTGATTAAAGTAGGAAGGGGTATGGACGGAACGTGATGGATTTGATACAAATAGGCTCCTCTGGCTGTAATGCATATCGCAGCCTGGTGTGGTTTCAGCTCAGAAGATTGCTTTTCCCTTCTCCCTGCTGTTACAACGCACCCCAAAGTGACCGCCACTCTGTCACTTTCTCAAAAGGATTGGTCAAGATTACCGCATTACGCGCCGTACAACCGAAAGGCCCCAGGGTGAATTTAATTGGCAAGAACAGGAGTCGGTAGCTATTTTCTCTGAGAAATGGCTGCCTGACGTACACTGTGATGTAGCATTTAATAATACATATTTATACTGATAGCCTAGAGGACATCTATAACTTCCATTTAATTTTCTTGCATCTTATCTCTTCACCTCTGGCAACATATTCTATTTTTTCCTGCAAGTTTTTGATATTTTTTTAAAATGCCATTATAATTTCTCTTGTTATTATTGTTTCTATTTTTCTTAGTAGAAAACAACAAAAGAGTTATGAATGAGGACAGTATGCTATGTGGAAGGGTTTTTTTTGGGATTAGATATTACAGAATAACTAAAGGAAGAGGACAAAAGTTCTCAGCTGTTTTGTTTTATTTTTTAGACTTGCATAAGGGTTTTATTAATATTATGCTGCAATATGATCTGCTATAAAAATCTAGGCTTTGTTTTAAATAATTAATTTAAAATATATCACAGTTTTTTTTTTTATTGTGAGAATCTCTTTTCTCCATTCAGTTGCACTTCTGGAGATGCCTTAAGAGGCACTACAATAATCAGAGTGACGATTGGTTTATAAATCACAAGTCCAGAAGTAATTGGCTGAAGTGAGTATAATTTGATTGCTAATTGGTCTGTGCGGCAGAATGTAATAATGAGCTGCGTAATTATCTGACAGCTTAGATGTGGTGCCATAATCCAGTGTCTGGCAGAACTGGTGTATATAGTGTTTAATACTTACAGTCCCTTCATTCCGGGTAACATTAACAAAGCACATGGAACTGATATGGGAGTTACAGTGGCAATTGTGTGCCAATCACACTGCAAAAAATGCTGTTCTTACTTAGAGTTTTTGTCTTGTTTTTAGTCAAAATATCTTAAAGTTCTTAAATCAAGAAGCATTTTCTTGACAAGTACAAATTATTTTCTTGTTTTCAGGAAAAATAAGTCAAAATTAAGTAAGTTTTTCCTTAAAACAAGCTAAATAATCTGCCAATGGGGTAAGCAAAATAATCTTAGTCCAAACTGAAAACAAGATTATATAGCTTATTTTTGGTTTGAAATAAGATTATTTTACAAGAAAATTACAAGAAAATAATTTGTACTTTTCAAGAAAATGCTTCTTGATTTAAGAACTTTGATATTTTGACTAAAAATAAGACAAAAACTCTAAGTAAGAACAGCATTTTTTGCAGTGTATGTTCTTGCTTGTTTGCTGATTCCTTGAAAAATTGCTCTGCCATTAAAGTTGTTTTGTCTCTTTTTCTCTGCCTGTATCTGTGTATATTTACGAAGGAAATAAGTGAAGAAATGGAATTCGAGCAGCTTTGTGTGTCTAAAACTGTTTGTGTTGAAGCACTCCTTGAAAAAGAAAGAAAGAGAGAGGAAAATGGAGAGAAAAAGAGAGGGATTGAATTGCAGTTGACCCAGACATTGTTATTTCATGAACTGGGATGTCTGTGGCTTTTACTATCGAAGTGTCTTTTATTAGAGAGTGGGTATTACAGAAGGTCATGTGCATAACAGAACCCACTGAAATAAACAACATGCATTCAAAGGTTAGTACTTTTATTCAGCAAGGATGCATTGAATTGATAAAAAAAAGTGACAGTAAATTAATTTCAAAGATTTATGTTTTACATAAATGCTGTTTGAACTAAGTTTTATTCCTCAAAGAATCCTGGGAAAAATGTATTACGGTTTCCACAAAAATGTTTAATTTGACCATTCGCAAAGACCCGCCTCCTTTAGTTACTGTTGCTATGTCCGACAAGCAATGCCGCTCTCACGCCACACATGATGTTCTCACAGGGAAAAATACATAGTGGAGCAAAGAGGACACTGACAATGTATTGACAGACAAGACAGAGCAGGTCACTTTTGATATGAAACAAAGTCTCAAATTTTGTAATTTTTAAAGAAATTTAAACAATAAATACAGTTTTGGGGCTCTTTAATGTGTCATGACAGATCATTGTAGCTCCTCAGATCAAGCAGCTCATAAACCAATCATCTCCCCTGACTGCTTTGTCGGACAAAATGGCGGATTCTGCGTTATGATTGGTTAGATCGCCTATCAATCAAACTCCTGGCGAAGGGTGAATTGCCAAACTGTGCCAAACTAATATTGATAATTCTTGAGCACCAGATCAGCATATTAGAATGATTTCTGAAAGATCATGTGACACTGAAGACTGGAGTAATGATGCTGAAAATTCATAATTTTGCTATCACAGGAATAGCCTAAATTACATTTAATTTTTTTTTTTTTTTAAATAGAAAACATTGTTTTAAATTGTAAAAATAAATAAATAAAATAAATTACTGTTTTTAATGTATTTTTAATAAAATAAAAGTAGCATTGGTGAGCGAGGCATCCTTTATAACATTAAAAGAATGTTACTGTTCCAACCCCAAACTTTTGCACTGTAGTCTATATGTGATATATATATTATTTTATATATATTTCATATTATAAAATGATCTGAATCTCCTTGTTGATTTCATTTTTTATGTTAAAAGGGATTCCAGCATTATTTGAACCACCAACTATTTTAGCCAGAAAGTTTGCAGCAATGATTGATATTCAATGAAGGTCAAATTAAGTGTGAAGCACTGTGGGGGAAAAAAAATTAAAAAAATAAAATAATTCAAACAGAGGTTTTCCTTTTCTTGTAGTAATAGATTTCTCAGAGGACCCAGAGTGAGCTGCAAAAACAGTATGTAATTCTATATTTATTTATTTTTTACTAAGAAAAACACCTATGTGTTCTATTCAGACAGGATTAAAATCATAAAATACATCTGCAAAATGTCCAATTTATCTAAATGCCCCATGTGAAAACTAGTCTGATAGGGTTTGCTCTCACCCCTTTTTCCTCTCTTCCTCCCTTCCCCGAGATTTCCTTTCATCTCTCTCCCCCTCCCTAAAGTAATCCTCCCTGTTTCCACGGTTGTTCTTAGAGCAGTAACTGCAGGAAACTAATCAGAGGATCAATACTGTGGATATAGCGGCCGGCTCATCCCTCTGATCGTCAGCAGAAACAAAGTGTTTATATAGCAGAACCCCTTGCAATGCTGCAGTGGTGCAAGCGTCAGAGGCAAAGGCTGTGCCGGCCCTCCTCCTGTCGATACCCCCTGAGTGTAAAGCATGCCTGTAGCATCTCGAAAGGAGTTTATCTGACAGCATTCTTAATTGCCCGATCCTTCTTTTTTCGCTTACACAAACACTTTCTCTGGTCACTGAAGCAAAATGTTCTTTGTTTTGTGTCTGACGCTGCAGCTGGGTCAAAATCCCGAGGGCAAGTTTAGCTCTCAGCAGCAGAGATTGATATTTCTCATTCCAATCGCTCAACTGATATCGGTGATTATATCAGACAGAGCATAAATGGCAGGTCTTTGTGGTTGGTCGTTGACAGCAACAATCACAGCCAGTCTTAACCTTTTCTACACAGAATTATTTCATGGCAGATTAAATGTGAAAGGAGGAAAATGATTTTCTGTGGAAGATGGAACAATGGCAGGTTCACATGTGTGGAATTAATGATCGATTCATTCATTAATGTAATTTACATTGCTCTAAGCGTCTTCTATCCATTATAGCACTCAGCCTATTGAACTTATTGTAGACATATATTGTCAATATTTGTGTTACATGCATGTATACAAATCCACTAGATATACTGTATATTAAGGATGAACTGATATTAAAATTCTGCTTGATACTAATAAGCTTTATTTTCATGTTTTTTTGCTGATGAAAATTCTATACTATTTCATTAAATAAATTTAAAATAAACACTAAAAAGTAAAATGTTTGAAATACTACAAGTGATTTTAGGCACAACAACATTTTAATATAAATTATGATGAATTGATATTCGTTTTGAGATTTGCTAAATATTACATAGATAGATACATAGATAGATAGATGATACATAGATAGATACATAGATTTGACTGCATTTTTTAACTTTAAACCTTTGCTGTTCACTTATTTGTACTTGTTTGGTTCACTTGTAAGTAGAAACTTCCCAAGAGGACAAGCCTAGTTCAGCAATCCAGCCAGTGTGTATTCTTAACTCCCTGCCATGGTATTTGCCAATAACATGATTGTGCACTGCATAGCAAGTCATTCTGGTAAGAAAAGATCTGCTAAGAACGTAGCATTTTGTTTTCCCTGATTCTGCGTGATAGACAGAGGAAATACATCTGTGCCACTCAGAGCTCTAGCAAGGCAGTGGAATAATCAATCTCCCATTAATGGACTAAGTGGCTGTGTAGGGATATTAAATGTTAATTGCTGTAAAGTATTGATCACGTCCATTGATCCCCATGATAATTGCAATCGGTGCAAACAAAGATACATTATACAGGGTGTGTGAGGCTTACCTTACAGTCATGGACTGGAAGAAGGGTTTGAAGGATAAAGAGCTGAATGGGTTTGATTTATTGATCTAGAAAGTTAGAAAGTCATTTCCCATTATCAGATTTTCCACTCTACAACAGATTTCAGATTGGTTTGAAAATCTTTTCAAAGTAGCAAACTTTGAAACTTTTATTTTAATTTTTTTTTTGACATTTTTGCCTTTATTATGAAAGGACAGTAAGTGAATTGGGAGAGAGGGGGACAGGATCGGGAAAGATCTGTGAGCCGGGACTCGAACTCGGGTCAGCCGAAGTGCAACAGTGCTATGTTGGTGCAGAAGGTCTGGACTCTATCGCAGCTATCGTTGGCCAAGGACCGCCCAAGAGGATGCTTGACTGACATGTAACGCAACCAATCACAGTTAGTTTAGTTCTGCGTCATGTTTAAGGCCGTTTAAATGTAATGTCGATGTCCCAACAATAACACACCGGCATGCATCTAATGAATTATTCATTAAAAAATGTTGTGCAAGTTTACTACAACAATGGAGCTGCAAACTTCAGATACTTTTGAAAATCCAGTTTAGTTGATCCTGGTAAGCACTCATTGTCACAGTTGTAAACACAATGGAGTTCTTCTGTTTGGCATCATGGCATTTGTTTCCAGGCGGACAGTTAAAGAACGCGACACACGTCTCCCAGACGTCCTGTAGAATTCAACCAACCAGATAATGCCTTTGAAAATCCTGAAGAGTTTCCAGTTAAGTGTGCCATATGCTGAGTCTAGTGTGCTGCCCACTAGGCTATCGCCACCAACTCAAAGTAGCAAACTTGCTGATTTTAAATGGTTTGTTTTAATATGTGCATTAGTATAAGTGAGTGAATAGAATTTCAGGATCGTAACTACAGTTGGGGAAGAAAATTATGTAATTGTCACATTAAGTGTACGATTAGTTGAATGAAGTGTGCACAAACATAATATAAAAACGAGAAACCAGGGCAGCAAGTGTCAGTTTTGTAGTGTGTATGCTCTTAGCTTCAGACTTGCCATGCCAGGTCAGATTTCAGATTTTTAGATGGTTGGTCTGGATGTTTGGATGGTTTTGTTCTTGTTGTTTTCCGCCCTCCACTGGGTTAGAGCAGGGGGGGTTGTGATCTCAGATTGTCTGCTTCATTTTCAGCAGGTATAGACAACAAGTCTGTGCGCAGTTCATATATTAACCTCTGGCTGCTTTGGGTCGATGAATTCTCGACAACAATCTGGCACCAAAGCGGGCTAGCCAGGGACCAGTGGGTATGTGAGTGAGTGAATGAGCGAGTGTGTGTGTGTGTGTGTGTGTGTGTGTGTGGCTGGGGAAGTAAGTCACAGCTGAGCTCCTGTTGCCCTGGGATTGCTGGCTGCCAGTAGAGCTTGTCAGCTGCCTGTTGAATAATACATGGTGGAACGGTTTGGGTCCTAATACCGTGTGACTGAGACATCCCCTACAGGTCCCAGATCAATAGCACTTAGCTGCAGCTTTATAATCAAGAAGACTTTAAAATACCATCATCAAGCAATTAGATTGAGTCTCCAGCCATCTTTATTTTTCTCTCCAACATCCACAGCCTACTTACCTCAACCACACAGTCCATTCACGACCCATTCATGACCCACAGGCCATCTGTTCTTCAAAGACATCCCACTCATAGTAAGAAACACATTTTAATGGTGAATTCTGATGAATTTAACAAGGCAAATGTCAAGCAGTTTTTGTTTGGGAGACTTTAGAGAGATCTGCCAGGAAAAAATGAGGGCTGCTGTGGCCTAAAGCTTGTTTCGCCACACATGTGAAAACTGTATTTATTACGGTGCCCATGTTAACAGGTTGCAGTAATGACACACGGTGCAGCATAGTAGGTGTGAGTACAGTTTTGGCACTGAGCCTATTTCTTTCCATGCTCACCGTGCTGAACTCAGCAGAAAAATGAACTTTAAATCCTATTTATTAACACAATCTTTTGTAATATAGGCACACACAGAATGACAGGTACATAAAACAGCTCTTTCTGTTCAGTAAATCGGACTGAATATAGATAATTTAAGCAGTCTATTGCTTTATTTTGGGGTTTGGGTTCTCTTTTGTGTAGATTAATTACTATTTTGCATGTACATGTGGTCTTCGTCCTTATGTAAATTAGATTTCACAACAAAATTTATCATGAATTCTTCAGGATCTTCTGCTTACCTGTTTTAAGTACTTTTCTGGTTGAGTTTCAATTTCCTTTTGTGAAGGATACAGTGCTGAAATGCATTTTCTTGCATGTTATTTTCTATAGACTGACTTGGTGATTGTAGCCTCAGGCAGATGCAATAAAGTCTAAAGTCACTGCATGTACCGTGAGCAGAATGGACACATGTTAATGTGAGTTCACATCTTTGTGGTTTCACATGAATGGCTTTCATTAAATGGCAGGCCTAATGGTGCAATTCATGATGGCCTGAGCAAATGAAAATGCCCTAAAGAAAAACTAAATATGCAGGTATGTAAGCATTATAAAAAACAATCAATGTAAACCTCATGCTGGACTGATTTTAACAGTATTCAAAACTGACACACTAGTCATACAAATTTTCTGAAATGCAAACAATGTTAAAGAGGTGGTTCAGTGTTTTTTTCTCTAGGCTTAATGCTTCGTTTTTTTCGTTTTTTTTTTTTAAATGCTGTATTTTTCATATATTTTACCTTTATTCTACACAGCTGTTTCCATTGTCATTTGAATGGCTGGTTTGACTTCCTGATTCTATGATACCACTCCCTCTGAAATACACAATGTGCTCAGATTGGTTAGCTGGCCCAGTGTATTGTGATTTGCTGAAGCGTCTGGAAACGCCACGCCCCTTACCATTAGTTGTTACATGTGCTTCTGTGGAAATGTAAATAATGGCGTCTATATTGCCGTATCAAATTGAGCACTAATCAGACCCAGATAACATTAATGATGAAGAGGGTCAAGCAGAACCTCTCCAAGCATGGTTTTTAAAGGACGTTTATGGAAGATAAGTATTTCCTTTTGTACTTGTGTCAAAGTGTTTAGATATGCTGTGACTTGTAAATGATACTGCTGTTTGTTAGCTTTCAATATACGGTTTTAATACATGACTGAGTATTAGCATTTTTGTAAAGGTAACATTTAATTTATGGCATGAACAACTGTTTATGAACATAGAAGTTTGTTGGTGTTTGTTGGCGTTTGTCGAAGCAATAGAATTTAGCTAACTGGCTAGCGAAGCAAAAACGTGTTGATCTTTGTTTACGTCCTTGATGCAACAAAAAATGATGCGACATGGCCTCGCCCACTTTGTTACTTGTTCCCGTGGGCAGGGTTTATGTTAATTACAGGGTTTATGATGTCTCGTTGTAGTCCAATATGGTCGTTTTTGTAGACATTAAACTGCCATAACTTTAAAAGACAATATCTCTGTTTGCATTGAACTTTCAGCACTGTAACTTTGCAGATACTGTTTTTGCTCAAGCAGCAAAATTACGCACTAACTGAAGTTAAAAAAAGTGAAATCACAATGAACCAACCCTTTAAAGGGATTTTTTTTGTTCACTAAAAAAATTAAGTCTTCTTCATAGATACCAATGTTCTTCAAAATATTTTCTTTTGTTTTCTACATAAGAGAGAATGCCATACATGTTTGGAACAACATGGGGGTGAGTAAATGGTGACAGAATATACATTTTTGGGTGAACTATCCCTTTAATACATCTGAGAAGCATCTTATAACTTTCAGGGCTTTTTGTATTTGTCATGATGCAAAACTGCTGATATCTATGTCAGCAAACTAGACGTTAGCACATGTCTAGATCAGTTTGTAAGGTGGAGATGGGCATTGAAGATTGAGGTCAGTTCATTAGTACATCCTGCCAACATAAAGATGGGCCAAATCATTACAGTCCATTATAATGGTTACATCACTCCATGTGGTCAGATCTAAGTGCTTCTTAAAATCCCTGGATGGATGATCTTATCCACTGAAAGTCTTCTGCCTCTAGAGGGAGTCATAGCTCGACTGTATTGTTGATCAAATTAGAAACTTCTTTCAAAAACATTAACAAAATTGTAGAAACACCAAACTTTTGAACAGTAGTGTATATGTATCCAAATATCAAAATTACATTTCTAATTTCTAAATTTCTAAATGAAAGCAATGGAGCAATAAGAAGCATCTTTGGCATCTGCATAGCGGCGTGCAGAGCTCTTACTTTTCAATGTCAATGACAGCTCTCCACTGTGCCACCCCCCTCTATCCAATTCACATTTGCCATTACCACACATCGTATGCACTCATTTGCAGCTCATTTAGTTTGTATTAGAAAGAGTGGAGGAGTGGGGCCTTCAGCTGAAATTGGCCAGCTCTGTGGATTCTCATCACTGGGCAAGAGGCTGGCGTCGTTCTTCAGTCTGTTCTGAAGAGCTCTACTCACCGCTGAAGACCACAAGGTTACACCCGCGGCCGAGGCCTATCAGTCAATCTGCAATAATAGAATAATCGCGTAATTAACAGGGAGGAAAATTGCCCCGGGCATGAGCGCTCAGACTCCGCCATTAAAGGAGATCATAGGGCCATAATTAGGTCCTCGCCGGCCACTAATTGTCATGCCGTTATGGCACTGGGGTGTTTCTGTTATTTATAATGAGGGCGCACACTCACCCACAGAGCGGGGTCACACTCCAGCACACTCAGGGGTCCGTTTTGGAGAAGGCCTACTGTGTGTGCTTATGATGGATGGAGAGGGAGAGCAAGAATGAAGACTAAAATATTAAAGCAATAATCCAAGAATGAACTGGCCACATTTTACATGAAAATGTAAGTTACTCAATATTTCCTGTTTTTTTTTATTGATATTACAGCTTTAACGCAACAGTTTTGTGAGCAAGATCTCATTAAAAATAAGAACTATGATATTACCTTGCTTCTTCGCAGCACCTTGCAAGTGAAACAGATGAACATGAATCTGGCAACGTTTTATTACATTGGTTGTTGTACATATCGCAGCATGGAAATGAAATGTCCAGTGAGTGGTGCTAAAATGTTAATGCTCTATCACATTTGAAAATTACGTACCACTTACACGAAACCCTACACTACACGTAACCGATAGTGTTAACCAAAGCAAATGTGAGTTAAAACAATCATGAAGCAACCATGCCATTTCAGCTTGCTTCTACAAGGGTCATTACGTGTCAAATCAACAAAATTTTGAAAACTTCCCCAACTAAAATTTTTGATTTTGTTAATATTTTTTTTCTGTAGAAAGACACACATCAAAAATGTGACCCACATTTCCTTTTTGACCACTGTAAATGTGTACAATTTACCAATTTACACATGGAGCCGCATTAAGATCTCCATATATCTGGGATTGAACCATTGAGGGCCTTTGAAGATACTGTAAGGCTTGATTTTCCTGCTAAACGAAAACTGAGATCAAGCATCCTGCAATAAAGCGTATCTGGAGAGAAGATCTTAAAAGAATAGCATAGGACAACGCCTTGCCCCCACACATCTACAGTATGCAGCCCCCCCACACACACACAAACTCTCCTTCCCCCTGCCTCAACTCACTGAAAGTTTATATTCTATGTATAATGTAACTTGTGTATCTATTGTTTTTCCCTTTTCATGTTTGGTATCATTTTAAAAGTCTCAGTGCGGTTGGTAAAATGGTCTCAATTTCACAGCAGTCACTAGAATTATGAAGAAGATGGAAAATTAAGGAAAATTCTGTCCTCTTTTTGGGTGGTGTCTCTTCTCCTCTCCCCCAAAACAGGTGTTCCTTTTGTTTCTGGTCCTGGTATAAAAGGTAAAGAGCAAAACAGTCATGTGGGATCTTCTGCAGGCCCCCACAGAGATGGGTGAATGTCTGAGGACATTCACCCATCCCTGTGTATATATGCATTTCTTTGAGTAATCGATGTTATGCATTTAACCTTTCTGAATTGGCTTCTAATTGTCTAATTGTAATGTAATTGGCATCATGTATTTTTACTTGACAAATAAAAGGTTATATTTGGTTGATTCTGTATTATTCTTAATCCATTATTTCTAGTAGATCAAAGCGAAGGTATTACCTCAAATCTGTGTTCAGGATTGTTCATACGAAAGGTTTAATAGATGGAGCGTAGGGCACGTCAATTAAGTCCATTTCGATTTCTGACAATCACTGCCTTAAATAAGTTGCAGTTTTCGTAAATATATCAAAACTATGCTTTTTGTTACGAGTAAGCAGAGCGCGACCGACTTAAAGGTAGATATTTACCCTGCATCCAATGTTTAAGGTCAGACTGACGAGTTTGTGTCCGGGAAGAGTGCTTAATCGGCCGAAGTAACTCTTCTAAAGCGATACCGGGACTGTAGTGAACTAAATAATTTAAGATATAAGGTAATCAGAATTATCGTATATCTAAATTAATACATAACAAATGATTAATTTCTAATTGGAAACACAACCTAAGAGTAATAATCATTTGAAACTGGAGTCAGATTAAACGAGTGAAATTAAGTGAACATTCAGAGACGCTGAAAAGGCATACACGCGTTAACCTTCGCCCAGGCGTGTCGGATTCCGTTTTTGGGCCGATGCGGTGTTCCTTACAATACCAAAAGGAAAGTTTGTTCAAAACCAGAATCTAAAAGGATATTAAAATATCTTTAATACTTCTTGAGTTACAGGCATGCAAACTTGAGGCAAAAAAAAAAACAAAAAAAACACACAAAGCCATTTTTAAACTGTCACTGTTGGCATATAATGAAACAAAGATTTCAAAAGTCAACAGATTTTAGTAATAGACCTACCAATCGATGTGTAAAAATAAAATAATGATGACTTTCTAAAGTCATTTTACCCCCTTTAATTTGGCTCCAAATCTCAGGTGAAAATGGTCATTTTGACTCCTCTACAAAAGTGGATTATTCAGACATTTAATATTTTGGCTTTTCATCACTATATAGCGCCCTCTACAACTATTTATGTTTTTTGTTGAATGAAACATTCGAGCTGGGGACCTCTGCTTGAGTTTATACATATCTTTGAGCTCTTTTATCGTGACTAGTGTTTCACGAGACTTGTACCTGCAAAGCTGTACCAGGTGAGCTACCGAGCAAGTTTACTAAGTCAGAAAAGTAGTATATATATATGGAGCTAGTTATGCGATGCAAACATCGAACTATTTCAAAGTATTGAAATGTATTGGTTTACAAATTATCCACTATGATAAAGTGTTTTGAGATTATAAGATAGTAGTGAATTGTATGTATAGGAAAATTTTCTGCAAAAATAGGTAGAGCACGTTTTTCCAATGAGCCTATGTTGTCTATTTTATATGTACATTTAAAAGAGCTTTCTTTTTCTACTTAAAATGTCTGAATAAAGTACTCTGTTAATGTGCGATCTAATCATAAAAATGTTCCTCTGTTTGTGTTCTTAAGAGGAAAGCAAATCATTTGCATGCTTGTTAATTTGTAGCAGCTATAAATGTGCTCTAAATCAAGCTGCAAAAATTGCAGCACAATGCCAAAGCACGGTTTACTCCGAAAGGTTTTTGTAGAAGAGATCAAGATGCATTAGGCAAACTCTCTCTGTGTGACTGATTACCTTTTTTGTGAGGAGACAAAATCCAGCTGAAGTGACAATTGGCAGTAGATGTTTGAAAAATGCTTTCAGCAACTATTGTTACACGTCGAGTTAAAATGGCACTGTCATGTAGGACAAAAGCGAAAGGAGATGGAGGGAGAGAGGAAGAATGAGAGCATGATAATGAAAGGCGAAGATTAGTAGAGGTGTGTAAGAGAGGGAGACAGCATTGTGATGAACCGCAGGTTTGTGCTGTTCTGTTGTCATAAGTGCTGCTCTGAGAGGACTGTGCACGCAGATACTGGCGCATTGCAGTAGAGAAAGAAAGAGAGGGGAAAAAAGTGAGATGAGAGTTTGTGAGTGGAGGAAAATTTGACATGCTTTTCATTTACTGTCTCTATAAATCAACTCATTTCAGTTCTCTTTGTCACACACCCACGCACACACAAACACACACATGAACGCAGGCTCGCTCTCCCACGTCTGGGCTCAAAGATGTGCCTATTGACCTTTTCTGCAAGTTTTTTTTCTTTCTCTGCTGTAAAGAATGAAAATCACTTTGAAATGTAAATGTCACATTCAGTGCTTTTTTTGTATTTAATGAAGTGTGGAAAGAGGAAAGAGTCAGAGTTTGAGGTAAATAACGCTCCTCAACTTTAAAGAGTTTGTTCTTCATGGACTCTGTGTGGTGTGGATGTGTTGTAACTCTGCCTACTGATGTGACTGCTCTTTCATGCATTTGAGGGGTGAAATGAGAATGAAATGAAACAAATCCATCAGAAACAGAAGACATTTGTGAAGCAGACTTAGTTAAAGCAGATTCTTGAACCATTTCCAGGCTAAGGACCCCTTAAATAATAGAGAGACGGATCAGGGATGCTCTGCTACATATTGTATAACTGATATAAACTGAGTGTTGCTTTTGAAATCTGGCCTATAATGAAATGCATATATGTGACCCTGGACCACAAAACCAGTCATAAGACGCACGGGTATATTTGTAGCAATAGCCAACAATACATTGTATGGGTCAAAATTATTGATTTTTCTTTTATGCCAAAAATCATTAGGATATTAAGTAAAGATCATGTTCCATGAAGATATTTTTTTACATTTCCTACTGTAAATATATAAAAAAATTATTTTTGTGAGTGGATATGCATTGCTAAGGACAACTTTGAAGGTGATTTTCTCAATATTTTGATTTTTTTTGAACCCTCAGCTTCCAGATTTTCAAATAGTTTTATTTCAGCTAAATATTGTCCTATCCTAACAAACTATACATCAGTGGAAAGCAAAAATCAATACATATTTCCTATGCAAGTACTTTATGATGCTTACATTGCAGAAGTTATTATAAAGCCATAATATACAGTCACGTACACACATTTTAATTTGACATAATGCATTTTAATATGCAAGGGACAATGAAGCATTCAGCTGTGAGTTTAATGTGTTTTTGCTTAATGCACATTTTTATTTTATTTTAAACAAGTTTGAAATCAAACATAAATTGGCAAAACTGGATACCCTTAAGACCAATGGGTTATTTATGTTGTTCTATAGCCAAGTAGAAATAAGAAATGAGAATGAGTAATATTAATATGCCTTATATTTCAGGGTGCCTCCCACAACAAAGGGACTTAGATGACTTGTCAAAAAAAAAAAAAAAAAAGGATATCAAGATGCTTAATTATTTTGGAGGTATAACCTGTGTCTTGCTAATTTTTAGCATGCTGTATTTTCATTATTTACAAACAAATAAATTACTAATGGAGATGGGAATTTATTCAGCTCTACTGTCACTGGAATTGTGTGTTTTTATACTATAATCTCTTCTAGTGAGGCCGATATTGCAGCAGTTCAGGGCTGGTGCTGCTGGTCTCTGTGTTTGCTGTAGAAACAGTAAAAGCCTAATTTCATGACTGGCTGGGCTTTATGTGTGAGACATTATTTAAAATGTGCAAAAGTCCACACAATATATCAACCGGTTTTCTCTCTCTCCCCCATCATCTGTCCTTTTTATAGCGCCCTCAGCGTCAGCTCTTTCTTTTTCCATTACTTTTTTCCCCTCTCTTTACCTCCTCTTCGTCTTCTGTTTTTTTTTTTCTCAAGAGTCCCTTCAGCACAGCTGATGACAGAACTCGACTAGCTTGCAGTGACCACAAATAGATGTGCAAAACAGCTGAGAAAAGTGTTTTTTTTTTCATACCATGAAAAAGCCTGAAAAATAATGTAGGCCTGATGAAACAAGGTCAAATATACTTTTATGTGCCTTTTCAGTTGCTGATTAACAGAATTTTACAATGCTTGTATGTTACTTTTTTACATTTTATGCTGTTTTTGTAATTAATTGCTTTGTTTCATAATTGTTTTTCATTAAACTTTTTAATAGCTTTTTTTTTTTTTTTTTGTAGAGACTTTAAGATCCACTTCCGTTCAAAGTTTTGGGGTAAGATTTAAAAAAAAAAAAAAAAAATTATTTACATATTAGAAATAAGTTTAGGGGCCATTTACAGCTAAAAACGGAAAACATTTTATGTGGTTTGGTCATTCATTTACATGACACCTGTGTTTTGGGGGCCTGAAAATGCAAACTTTTGAAAACGGGTTTCAGAGTGCTAGTTTTTGAAAACAAAACCATTATCATCTCCACGTAAACTGCAAAATTGTGAGTTTGTGAAAATGGTGACGTCATTGACGTGTATTACTTGTTCAATCTATAGGCGCATAGTGTTTCATAGTGACATCGCCAACTACTGGCCCGGCAGGCATAATACAGCGTTTTTAGTCATTTTCGCTGATTAGTGTGATTGGGGATCAGTTTTACAACATTGTCATCTGTACGCAAAAAAATGTGAAGGAAAAACCTTTCCATTTTTAGTACATTGTTGTGTAAACGTACCCTTAAGCTCACCAAAAATAGTGACAACTAGCCCCAGTTCTGTAACATAAGCCATCATTCACTGAAAACTGAGAATGGGAACATTTTCCAAGATTTTTACAAGCTGAGATTTTAATATTATCTAATAATGCTATTTAGTAAATCCGCAGAGAACCTCATCCATGTTAGTAGTATTGGTTAGAATTAAGTATTTTGTGCTGCTTGCTCTGAGCCAGTGGAGAGATTGAGCAAACGTGTTTACTGTGGACTGCATAATCCTGTATAGCACTTTGTCACATGCCTGCGAGGTCCAGAGCCTGATAACCTGAACCAAAGATCTGCAGAGAAGCTGAAGTGTACTTACAGCCCTTAGCATTTGTTCGTCTTTGCTGTCAGAAAGCAATCTTGTCAAAATTTGTTGCTGTCCTCCCCTTGTCAAATTTTGCTGGTGTAACATTTTAAATGCACAGATAATCCTTGAGGCACTTACAGGAATAAAAAAAAGGGAAATAAAGCTCCAAGCAAGACCTTCCCAAACACAAAAATACAGTATCCTTCGTTGTTATTGAACAAGCCATTGCAAAAACAAGCTTCGAGTGGACACTTCAAGTCAAGCACAGCTTTAAAAAAAATCACGAATGACGTGATTTTTAGATGTTTATATCCAGTACAAACTAATGGAAATAACAGTCTTTCCTTTTTGACATTTGAATATTACGCATTAATATATTAATATCTCTGTTTAATATTTTTTGCTAATTTCTTTTTTTCCTTCTTTTTCTATGTGCTTTTTTGCCATTGTTTCGTATATATGAGTCAAACAGCTTCTCAAACAAGAAAAAAAATATTTTGTCCACTGGATCATTGGATAGTTGTGGTTTGCTATTGCTATGATCTCATGTGAGCTGCTTGCGTTGTGTGAACATAGTGCACTTCGCTCTGAAGTTTAATTAGATCACAGCCTTTGCCCTGTGATAAGCGCACTAAGCCATATCTCAATTTTGTTTTCTGTTTAATTGACAAGATGCTTTGCCAAAGCAATGGCACAAAACACAATGTTAGTAATCTGTTTTACAAAACTGCGCTGCTTTTGGTCGTGCTACATCGGTACTTGCTGGAGAAAGTAGTTAGCTACAGGAAAAGCTACACTGTTTTAAAAGCAACTGAGCTTACTGTCAAGCTACTGAAAAATGTAGTTAAGTTAGTAGTACTCCCCAATACTGCTAAACACTGGTTCCAAAATAATTTGTTAAAGTCCCCGTGAACCGGAAGTTGCAAACAACTTTTCTCCAGTGTTGTGATGTATTTCCAAGTGAAACGGAATATTGAATAGAGGGCAGGGTTTTACTTTAGCGCTCCTCCTCTCCATCTCTCGCTTATAGCAGACTAACGGTTGAAGGGGAGCAGTGGCGGCTGGTGCAAAAAATTATTGGGGGGGGCGCAAAAAAAAAAAAAAATGCAGGAATGAATAGGCTAATTGTTGAATAACCATTTAACAAGTGATATAATAATGTATCATTACTGCTTATCTAAAACCTGGAAAATTCAGTATTTAAAGCATGCCATAGGGCTGGGATCTAAAAAAAAAAATCTGTATTTAATTAAAAAAAAACTGTAATTTCACATCCTGCCCAATATTGTCCTTGAAACAATGTTCATATTGAAGGCTATAAAAACAAACATGAATGTAACCTTGTACTATATGCTATATTATGTGCAAAAAAGGGGTCAAATCACATTAGGCCTAGGCTATTCCAAAGTTTTAAATGTTTTTTAAAGCAGAAGTTAAATACACTAAACTAAAAATGAAATTAAATAAAAATAAAAGAACAGATTATTAGGCTATTTTGATTACTCTACAACATCACTTTACACAGTTACTGCTATCGTACAAATACACTTAGTTGTAGGTTCGAAATTCTACATATGGCATAATTATTATGTTCGCAAAAAAAAAAAAAAATTCAACAACAAATATTTTTAACAAAATGTATTTTACTCAGATTGAACTCCGTATGTTTGGCGCGCATGCGCGCGGCGGCGCTCGTTCACGGAAGTTTGTGCTTGCTGAAGCTCGTCCACACCTGACTGCAAAATGGAAATATTTTCTCGACTTTCTAATATTTACAGATGGAGAATATGTCTGTGAAATGTAAGTTATGCACTGAGGAAATTATTGGATGTGACTTCAGCTTAAAAATTATTAATAGAGGTATGTTCGTTTCCACCAATCGCTGCACAAGTTAAGGTTACGTATGATGACGAAAGCACGTTAGTGCGAGCCCTCCCGGAACCCATAGAGATTGCATTGCAGTGCCTGCAGTTCGAAAAAAAAGTTATTTGAATAGAAGTCTATGGGAGCACTCGGGGCAAATCTCCGCCAGACTGAAATGCCCAAAAAGAGGCGGTACTCCACAGAGCGTGAGTCGATGCTGATTGGACTACATCCTGGGCAGAACAAACAGCCTAGCAGTGACAGCTAGCGTCACTCTGGGGTTAAATGTGATTAAAAAAATCCATCCCTTTCTCACTTTTGGTGGTGCGTCGCCCAATTGCCCTAATGAAGAAACCGCCCCTGAAGGGGAGTGGTTTAAACGTTTTCAACCCAAGCCGTCAAACTGACGTCATCAGAGAAGGAACGCCATTCCAGACCGGAAGTAACTTTTCAGATTTTGATTAACGATTATCACGACAAACATTTTTTTCTGTGTATTAACTTGCACAGATTAATTGTTCACCACAAGACTAGTAATATGCACTAACAAAGTAGGGTCAATTTTGATTTCATGCCGACTTTAAGATAAAAGTTGAAAACATTTAAGACATTCAGTTGTTTTGTTTGAGGGTTTTAGCGAGGCCACCAGGGGGTGCTTATTCTGCCCCAGTATAGTGATGGCCACACTGACTACTGTAAAAAATTGTTTTTATTAAATTATTATCATCCACATGAAAGCACTGCATCTGTTAAAGCAACAGAAATACTTGTCAATTATCTTCTGGCCTCTTAGAGGGTGTATGATGTTTACATTTTTTGTTGCCCTCATTTGCTCTTCATTAAAGCTGAACGCAACAGTTCAAGATGTCAAACAGAACCTCAGGCCTTCACACGTCTCAACACACAAAATTGAGACTCAGCTGTGACCGAGCACCATCCATCCAACCTAACTCGCCCTGCGCGCTGTGGCGTCCGTGACTGAGATGGAGGGTTTCATTAAGAATAATTAGATATAGCTGTTTTAGAAAAGCGCGTGGGAGGCAGAAGCGCTTATGTGTGCCGCAGGTTTGAACGCTGGCATTCGCTGGCTCCTATCCTTCTGTGCCATGAGTTTTCCCTTCACACTGATGCACAAGATTCAGATGCCATCTGTGGTCATTCTTCTGCTGTGTGTGTGCGTGTACGTGTCTTGTGGATGACAGCGCTGTGTGTAGCTCAGATGTATAGTGGCGATGGATGAGCCGGGTCAGTGCAGAAATAGAATTTGGAACACACTGCGGCTGTGACTGTATCTTCTTATTATAACAGAAACCAAAGAGACTCGTAGAAATCAATGATTAGAAACAAATGCACTTTCATATTCTTGGCTTTGAGGATTTGAATCACAGATTTGCGTTTATAAGCTTAGATCTAAAGCCTTGGATCAAGAAATGCATTCAAATTAGTCCACATCTGCTGCAACAAGGCTGTTTTTTTTAGTTTGATTTTTGACCTATTCTTTAATGCACACAGTATTGGAGTTTTAGTGATGATTTAGAAATTTTACAATAGTTCTGGCATAATAACCATAGTTTAACTATGATATTTTAAGAGCATATAACATTGGTGAAACTATGGATAGATCCTTATTATCATTGTTAGATTAACAGGTAAACAGGTAAAACTGTGTTAGAAACTTTTTAACATGCACTGTAAACCTTAACGCTCAAAATAATTAATTGGTTTGAATAGGACAAACTTAAATTAAACAAATTAGTTCAGTCAAATTAACTTTTATGAGTATTTAGCACTTTCTTTTTCTTTCAAGTTCACAGAACTGATGTATTTTAAGTAAACTGAACTGTTTCATTGTTTTGAGTTTTATTAACTTATTTCTTTTAATTTAGATGAACTTAAGTTTAACTATAACTGGGCTGGGATTTCTATTTCTCAACTGATTGCCTCAAATTTGAGTTTTGCCAACTTATTCAGGTTTATAGTGTGCCTTTATCATTTATTTTTGCTACTTTATAAATGTCTTTTCTAAATTTGATCTAACTTTTGTTCCAGACACAGACTTCTACTCTTGAAATATGAAAATATATCATACAAATATACATTTTTAAACCTATGATGATCTAAACAAAGATTGATCTGCTATACGAGCATTTCAGTATATATTTGAAAATTATTGATCAGTTACATATGAAGACTGTCCTTCATTTCCACCACAATTTTATGAAGTTTTATCAGAAATGTATGTAAATATCACTTCAGAACAGAATATTTTTTCTTGTACATCATTTCGAATTTCAAAGCTGTATTTTTGACAAAATGCTTTGTAAAAACTATTTGTGTGTGTGTGTGTGTGTGTGTGTGTGTGTGTGTGTGTGTGTGTGTGTGTGTGTGTGTGTGAAATTAGGATACATAAAAACCAATTTGTTTTTTTTTTTTAAAAAGATATTTTTCCACCACAAAATGAATGTTAATTTGAAAATGTGAATTGGTTGTTCACTGACAAAAAAAATGATAAAGACTGTTCAGCTTTTGCCAACACAGGAATAATTTACATTTTAAAATGTAATAAAATAGAAAACAGTATTTCACAATATTAATATTTTTACTGTATTTTTGATCATATGAATGCAGCTTTAGTGAGAGTAAGAGATTTCTTTCAAAAACATTGCACAAAAAATAGTTTACCATTTTTATGATATACAAAGAGAAATATGAGGCAGTCTTAAGTCTTTAAATGTAAAGTGATCTTATAGACATTGAGTTTCTGAGCAAGAAAAAAGTTTGCGAAAGAGATCATCTGGAGAGTCTAGCTGTAATGATGAAATATCTCAGAAGCAGCATCACAATAAATCAGTGCAGGCCCTTCATCCTGGCACTCGGCATATTATTCTCAAATCAGATTGCTTCATGAGGATCCTATGTGAAGCCATAGACCTGGGTTACCACGGCGATGGAATAATATCTGCTGTGGGTGACTGCAGTCATGTGTCTGCCCTGTCAAAGCAAGAGAGCGATATTTTCTTTTCTCTGCCTATGTCTTTTTTGTCAAAGCCAATGTTTGCCATCATTTAATCACTCCATCCGTGCCCCAACAGATAATGGAATAAAAATGAGCCATGCCATCATCATGTCTAAATCATTAAATCATACAAATGTGTGTGTCTGACTGCCTACTGTGCTGGCATGTAATTACAATCAAAAAGTCTGAATGACGCTCGCTCTCTTTCCCTTCTGCAGCACAGGCTCTTCTGATTGGATTCGTTAAAATTCAGCATATTTTCTTTTGTGTGGGCATATTGTCCTCCTCGCTCATCATCATTGTGTTGCAAACCAGTTCAGTTTTAGCAGTATTTGTCATCACGTTCAATCAAAGATGTAACCACATCATTATGCAATAATTTGGGAATAAACCATTGCATACCCCATCAGTTGACCACTAATTTGAATATCGAGGGTGGACATGGCTCCTTCAGTGTCTAAGGTGGTTATAACCCTGCATTCAGTATTTGTTGCCATTATGTAGGTGTGAAAGTGAAATGTTGTCAGAATGACTCATCAAAGTCGGCCCACTAGCTAGATTGTCAAAGTTTATCTGGCCAATGAATGAATGTGGGCAGCCATTCTGCCTACAAAATGATTGTTAAAACCACACAGGCCTGTATTTCCAAGCAAATTTTGATTCTCTGCAGCATACCTATATGATGATAATAGACCATAGGCATTACTAGAGCCAGCCCTCTCAGAAATCTGTAATTAAGCTGTGCATTTATATGATCTCTTCTCAAATTACCTAAAAACAGCGAGTGCCGTAAGATATCAGAGGTCATTTTGACTCTGAAACGTCCCTTCCCACTCATTTAAATTATATTAATTTAATTTATATTAATTATATTAAATTATTATCTAAATTTGATACATTAAAGTATTATCCTTCCCTGTAGACAGTGGTTGACCCAGTCATGGCAACATACTTTAGGGTGGTAATGTTCATCAGTCTCTTATCTGAATGTTCTCTTTTCCAGTAAAATCTCAAACTAAAGTGAAACCAAATACTGATATACATCTGCTGGCTAACAAATGCAATTTTACTTGTTATTTTAAGTCAGCTGAGCAAGAGTCACTTAAAGGCACAATATGTAATTTTGTTTTCCTGCTATTCAAAACAAAGGCGTAGCTTGATGATGCCTTGAATGCTCATATTGGTTAATGCAGCGCTGTTTTATAATGTTGCTGTACACTGCAGTTAGCTAGATCAATATTGGGTAGGGGTGTGACGAGATCTCGTGTTAGGATAATACGAAAGAATATGCCACCGCTATGATACATTACGCCTCCACTGTCATTTTGCTTTGTATTTAAATAAAAAAACAACAACATTTAATTCAGTTGGATAATGGTCGCCGTCGCTCCATATTCACATAGTATGAGCGATCGCGAAAGTGAAAGTAAACGCAACCATTGTAACCATCTGTTAGCTCTGTATCAAAGAAAATTTTGGTCTTATTTGCACTTTGAATATTGAGAGAGTGCGATTATGGTTGCACTTATTGTATAGTGTCACAATAAAAATGAATAACAGTTTTCTCTTAATCTCATTAAGCACAAACTGAAAGGTTTCATTTGTTAACATTAGTTAATGCACTGAACTATCACAAACTAACAATGAATGACTATTTTTATTAACTAACATAAACAAAGATTAATAAATACTGTAGCACATATATTGCTCATTGTTAGTTGATGTTGGTTAATATATTAATGTTAATAAATGAGATCTTATTGTAAAGTGTTACCATTTTTATTTATACTGTTTTTATTTCTATGATCAATTTGTGGAAAGTAGTTCAGTTAGGAGGTCAAAAGTTGTAGAAGCTTATAAATCATGTACAGCAAGGCCTGAAGAGACTGAAATCATACAGAAGAGAAGTCAGTCAGTTGAGTTGGTGGCAAAACCTTTTACAGTACTTGAGTATTGTTGTCTTTTACTGCATATGATAATTCATACTCAGAAAGTAGAACTGAAATGACATTCATTACTAGATGATTGGTTAAAACATTTCAAATACACCTGCAGAATATATTTATTAGTATTTCACCATTGAGGATTTCTTAAAAATAGTGTGTAAAAATCTTGTCTCGTGAACTCAATCTTGAGTCTCGTCTCGTCTCGTGAGCTACCCGTCTCGTCACACACCTAATATTAGGCATGGTAAAACATGGTACTCGGGATAGATCAAGAAAACTAGATTTAAACAATAAGACTTACTGTGTTGAGCTATATAACATAATTAGTTTTCTGTCTATGAATGTATCCAAACAGTTGCTCAACTGTCTAATAAAATACATAATATATTAAAGCATCTTTGCTCTTTCCATGGTTTCTACAAAATAAAATGGGCGACGCACAGAAATATTGGTTAAAATGGTTAAAATTGCTTCTTTCTTTGGATTTAAACATTCTTGGCTTTTGGATATTTTAATCCAAATATCTTACATACTGTGCCTTTTTTTTTTTTTTTTTTTTACATGGAATGTTGTTGTATTTATCCGTGCACAGTACTACTATTTATTTAATTCGTGTGCACTCGTAGTAACATCTCTTCTTTTCTATAATGTTTTTGGCATGAGGGCGGGACTGTCACTCACATGGCATCACAAGCAATAGCAAATCACAATGATCCAATGTTCCAATCAATTCCAAATTGACAAAATCAAGTCCTACCCTACTTTTTTTTTTTTCGAGAAGCCGCTTCACTTAGATATACATCACAATAGGGAAGAAAGGTCTATCACAACTTCCATTTTATGCCCACTTCAAAATTGTTTGGTGTTTGACTGTGTTAATATATGGTCACATACATTATTCTGCAAATTTTCATTTCAATAGGAATCTACGTAATTAGCAATTCCATGTGAGAGCGAAACATTTTCCCAAGCAGATTCGCCCCATCAACCAACAGAAAACCAAAACTTTGCTAATGTGTCTGCACCTTCATTTGTGTTGCTGGAATTAATGGACTCTGTTAGACTCCTGGTATTAATAACTGTGTTGCCGCTTTAGATGAAGGTGCTTCCAGCGGCTGTTGTTTGCTTCCGTTTGGAAGAATGATGGCTCGAGATGTTGTAAATTAGTTCACTAATCACAAACAGATTAGCTGCTCTCATATTACTCCCTCCCACTCCCACTCCTCTTGATTATTATGCCTGAGCTTTAATAGAATCTCTAAAACTCACCTAATTGAGAAAGAGAGATGAAGATATGGGAAGAGTGGGAGATGTTAGTTAAAAAAAAAATTTTATTTAATCTCTCAATTACTCTGCGATAATTTGTTTGTCCATGCGTATATTGTTAACACCTGTTGCCATTTTGTTTGAATTCAATTTCACATAGAACTTTATAACTTACTGTGGGCTCATTCATATAGCAGTAATGCTAGCTCTGCTGATAAGTTTGGTTTACCATGTCACTTTATGCCAGCGTCCAACTAGCCAATATTTCAGCATGTTTTCTTCATTTACGTAATCAAAGGGAGTTGGTGTGGGTGTTAACAGCCTCATTGACTGAACTCCCTTCTAAGTTAATGGCCTTATTGGCCCTCAGACAGCTCCAGGGAGTTTGAAAGTATCGGAGGCAGTCAATATTTTGTATCCCGCTCATACTTGATCAGAAATTTTTCTAAACACAAAGCCACATATTGCAAACAGAGTGTTATCCAGACGATTGTGTAACCAAGCATTTTTCTGAGGATCTCCTACACTTACTGTAAGTAACCAATAGAATAAGAAAGGCAGAACAGTTTGTGTTTATTAAGTGTAAATGTTTTTTTTTTAATTATTCTGTATATGTTTCTGTATATCTGTATATAAATATAAATATATTTTGTAATATATAATTCATCCTCAAAAAGGAATAGTACAAGCTAAGTTTTTGGAGGATAAAAGCACTATTCATTTTTATTTTAAAACTTGTGTATTATTTGAGCTGTAAAGTATACATTTTTGCAGTCATTTTAGGGTTTATGGCATTATTGTCAAAATTCTAACTTTACAAAAAGGTTAGTATGTGATATTTTTTTTTCATGCTAAAATAATATTAACACGCATATTGTTTATGTCTTTGGCATGCATTAAACAAGTGATTTAACATTTTTGGATCCCATTCACTTTTAAAGTGTCATACTGTAGCTGTCAGGCTGATGGTTAGGGGTAGATTTAAAGTTAAGTCACCCTGTCAGGCACAAAGAAGGGCACCTTCCACTAATGGGCATCACTTTACTACATTAGATGTAGAGGGTTGGACAGAAGAGGTACAATGTTTGACAGTTTCATACTTTCAGCACTCCACTGTCATCTAGTCCACTAATAATAAGCACTGCAGATCTTACTCAGTGCATCCTGGAGAATTCTTGACCTCCATATTGCATTGTGGGATTTAGATGGCTAGCCATTTATCAAGCACAGGTCTGACTGAAAGTGCCTTTCACAGTGCCAGTAAAAAAAAAAAAAAAAAAAAAACCTGTAATGCAGACTGATGGAGAGGGAAAGTGTTTATACGGCTGTGCACATTTTTAGTCCTTAAACTAGATTTTGCTTTTATTTGCTCGGTTGCATCTCACACTATCGTCCTTTTGCTACCTCAGGGAATTTCCACAACAAAATAAGCCTAAACGCATAGAGAAGTTTATCGCAAACTTCTTCTCTCACTTTTTTCTTGTCTGTAATAAATCGCCAGAGGTCTGCACATCCGAGATTTATCGCTTTCCCTCATCGGCTGCTTATAAACTGAAGATGAGTGACACAATCTAATATTCGGCACTTAAATGATGAATAATGTCAGACAACAACAAGCGGAGGGTACCGAAGCCTCTGAATATTAAACGCCCAAACTCAATTTGGATCCGAAGGGAAATGAGCCATTAATGGGGAGAGAGAGGCATGCTGTCGTCTCAGTATGAGATTTCAGGTTTGTTCCATCAATCCAAACGCCCAGCCAGGTAATGGCACCATGGCCGCAGAGTGGCAGCTTGTCTGCCCTGTTAGGCCCTTAAGTGGTGGTCCCTAGTGTCACTGCTTGTCTATCAGGAGCTATTTGGGGAACAGGGGTTTCTTATTAAAGGCCTGGAGGTTAAGAGAGGAGTAATAGCCTCTAGAAATGCTGATAGAGCAGCACAAGGAAGAGTAATATGGGGCATCAACTGCTCTTGGAATTCACCCTATAACTGTGTCTTAGTATATCACCATCTCTATCCTGCTGTTTTTTTTTTTTTCTTTTTTTCAATCTCTCCAAGGGTTATGGATATAAAGCATCAACAGACCAGCAGCTGTAGTTTTTCTGTTTTGCTTACTGACGTGAATGAGTTCTACCAAGGACTTCCGCATCCAGATCTGATTTCAGGACTGCTAGCTAATTACCCAGACTCACTTTTGCATTGGGTCTGATAAGGGAATGAAAGCTGTAACAGCAGACCAGAAACAACAGAGACAAGGCTTGATTAGCCGAATTAGTGTACTTTATCTTCTTATTGTTTTCATAGGTCTGACTCTTTTATTAAATAATCTAGAAGAATGATAACAATGTTCACTTTGATTTTTTTTCCCCTTCAGTGCTGTAATTTGATTCCTTTAAAGTCAACATGAAACAGCACTTTGCAACTCATTTAGCTTCCATAATGGCTTTTCACTGGTCCAAACACATATATATATATATATAAGGATACCAAGCTCATGTACTCTTAAAAATACCCCCGATACCAAAGACCGAGACATTTTCTGTGCACAGACACTGACGGCAGCAACAGAATACTTCAAAATTAATGATGACAACCCACACATTGCGGACTGCATGCTTTCGATCACAATTCGTTATCGATTAGTGAAGGCGGAATAGGCAGAATCACGCTGAATGACAGACCAGAAGAGCGCTCTCTTGCACTCGCGATCCCAGTTCTCTCAGACAGCACGATCAGTTCTCCTTGCGCCTGAATGGTCAAATTCATTGTGTGGAGTATCTCACGTAAATACAGTTAGTTATGGCTTAACTGGACGTAAACATTTGGGTGAAAACAGGACATGTGTCAGTATCCTTGGATTCGGTCTTAAAGGGACCACAGTCTAATTAAATATTTGTCATTAATGTTAATAAAACAACAAAAGATGTTAATTAAAAGTATACATGGTAAATAAACCTACTGTGTCTGAAAAACAAGTTTATTTAATTTGTATCTCTACAGTATTTTTTTGTATTGTTTGTAATTTGTTTGTACATTTCTATTTAATTTCTATCTGTGAAATATTTGTTCTTTAAGTTTGTGACAAGCACATAAAAATTATTACTTTTTTCATTAGAGTAACAATAAAGAAGCTGTCCTACATTCATTAGTCTCACTGTGTTGTGCTTGGAAAACTGCAACATCACCAAAAAAAGAGAAAAAAATAAAAGAGAAATGTATATATATATATATATATATATATATATATATATATATATATATATATATATATATATATATATATATATAAGTATTTTATGAAAGTATAGGTTATTTAATATTTATTTTTATTATTTTAAAATATAATTTATTATTTTTTCCACGCTAGGATGCATTAAATGGATCAAGTGAAAGTAAAGACTTTTTTTGTTTCAATTTGTTTGAAATAAGAAATGTTTCTTGAGCACCAAATACTCTTAAAACTCACAAGCCAGGAATAAATTACATTTCAAAACACCACCACCTGGAATTATATCTGCATTCTGAGCGGTTTCGAGATATTGAGCTTCAAATTTTTTGCATTCCATTCGACTTTGTAGATATAATCTTTTTGTTTTCTAAATAAAAAGTCCCAAAATGTACAATACATAAAAAAATCACAATGTAATTAAGTTATTTCAGAATAACTCAATTTTGTCAGATTGAACCTTATAATTCCAAGGTGATGATATATTAAAATAGAAAACAGTTACTTTAAATTAAAAAAAAAATCTTTAACAATATTACAGTTTTTACTGTATTTTTGATTCAACCTTGATGAGCATTTTCTTTCAAAACATTAAAATATTTTATGCCACAAACTTTTGAACTGTAGTGTACAAATTTAATGTAATAGAAAACCCAATGATTAAGCACTGGCTACTAATGGATAGCTTTCTCAATGCATTATACCCCTTCTTGGATCTTGAATAAGAGTACCGTAGCTTTTTATTAATAGCCATAACTATTTTCTTTTTCATCATCGCCTAATCTGCTTTCAGGAGATGTTAATTGGTCTGGACAGAATTGTCGTCCTGAACCTGTGGAGTAAAGTGACGTGGGGGTTGGTGAGTGCATTAGTTTGATGGCCTGCTCATTGCTCATCCATTGAAAATATCACCACTCTGACATTGTCAACACTGTTGGTGTATTACCCTGACCCCTCCACCAATTGCTTTTCATATCTCCACATATGCTTCTCTCTTATCCTCCCCTTTTCAGTAGTAATTAGTGCTTCTGTCACATTGCTGTGAGTTGATTGGTCCTGATGTCACTGCCTGCACTGGGTCGGCTGTATGTCTGCATGAAATGTGGGGTAGAAGCAATAGGTTGCCTCCCATAGCGATCAATGCTCAATCACCAGAGAGCATTTTTCTTCTGTCACGCCATCTCTCTCATGTTTTTTTCCCCCTCCGCCTCTCTGACATCTTTCCTTATTCTACGATTCTACACATGATTAAGGCCTTTAGGCAATTATGATTCATCTCAGAGTAGATGGGAAAAGAAGTATCAAGATCAATCTTCTATAAGCTCCCACATTCTGCCCATCCCAAAGTGGACTGTCAAATCTTTTGTGTGAAAGCAACATTTTTTCTTTATTATCTGCTAGATGGTTAGCATTGTAACACCCATAGTTATATATTTTTCTAAGGCTTACAATCTGTGTGATGCAAGCTTTTATTGATTGCAAGATCTGACATTTGTTTTACTATGAGATTCTGTTTTTTAAAGATGTGAAGCTGGAAGATGAACTAAACTGCTGGATTGAGGCCAGATATTCATTCTCCACAAAACAGGATATTAAAATGTTCACCTCATGAATACAAGATCCTAAGAAAGATTGCCTTGTAGAAAAAAAAAATGTTTTTTCCTCTTTGTATTCTTATAGAATGTGATGCGGTGAGTTCTAAGAGTCTGAGACCTCATTTGGATCCTACTTGTGTATATATATTTTTAATTAAAATTGCATTTGCCTTCTCCGTTTAAATTGGTTAAAGTTTATCAGCAACATTTTAGCTTTGTGTTCCTTTTAAAATGGTCTCTGTTCCTATTGAAGACATTCTCATAACAAGCAATAACGCTGATGTTATAGACGCCTCCGATAATGCGCTCTCCTCCCCCATCTGCTCTTGAGATTCAATTCAGTTTCGTTATACAGTTTATGGATTGTGTTCTTGTGCTCAGGCCTTTGTGTACATGCTTTAGTGTGTACAACATGTGTGTGATGTGGAATATGCGTGTATATGGGACAATTTGTCATTGTGGCCGTTTAGGAGCACAATAGCTCAGTTCCAAATAGCTTAAGCGAGGCAGGTTTGTGGGTCATTAACCTAGCCGGATAATGTCTTAGTGCTCATTACATTGGAATGGGGCTGCACAGACACAGGGCTCATTAAAAAAAGATAATTGAGAGACATCTGAATAAGAAACCATACTTGTAGTTTTAATAGACATATTGCATCAATAAATAAAGAAATAAAATCAAAAAATATATTTCTCTCTTCATCTTGTTCCTATTAATTTTATATATTCAAATATATTTATTTTATATGACTTTAAATGTATTGTTTAAATATTCCTAATACTTTATTGAAATTATATGTTTTTCTTGCTGTGGGACTTTTCCCATAATATTAAAACAATTACTCATTGTAGATGTATTAAATTAGTCCATAGTGTCATGCAGTCAGGCTTGTATATTTTTTATAATGAATCATTTACAAATTGAAAATCTCAGTGAGTAAATGTTTGTGTGCCTCTAATAATGTTAGGTTCAGTGGTCCATGAATAGTTTTGCAAATAAATATAAAATATGATAGCAAGAAAAATAATATTAGCTATGGGGTGTGAGCTAGTGGACAATAGAACAGTGTGATTTTCCAGGAATATCATCACACAACAATATAATCCCTTTAAAATGATATTGATATTGTTGCTGCTACAGAAACACATTTACTTTTCATTAGATTACAGTGCTTTTGGATTTAATGAAATGCCAAGTGTGAATTGAAAATGTCTGGGTGTCAGACAACTGCTTTTAACTGGCCAGTGATTGCACTTGACCAATCTATAGTCCTTTTTTTGAATTAGTAACGCAATGATACATGGGTGAATTTTTTAGGGCAAATTAACCATTCACATGAAGAGGGGAAATTATGTAGTGTATAAATGTAGCGTAGTGTATAAATATATGTAGTATATAACAATATAGAGCAAGTATATACACAGGGTTTATGCAGGTTTCTGTAAGTCAAATTTAAGACCTTTTTAAGACATTTTAAGACCATAAAGACTGAAATTTAAGACCTACACGACGCATTACCAAAAAATATTAAAATCAAAGAAATTCTGAAAAAATCATTTTATTTCAATGAATTCAGTCATTGAAAAAGCATTTATTTAATTTACAGATAAAGCAATCACATTAGTAACCTTCCACACACATCAATGTGCCAAATGCCTTAAAAACCTTAGGCCCAAAATGAAAATAGGCTAAAACAAACTTGCCCTCAAATAGAATAGATTTCATCTCATTATTTATTTACATTACAAAACAGCATATTAATAGCCTAATAAAGATTGAACAGGCTACTCCAACCCATGTAACAACCAATGTAGCACACACACACACACACCAGATAATCCATTTTAGATACTTACCTCGGGATAATTAGAGTATCTATCTAACATGGATTATCTGATATATGTATGTATGTGTATGTGTATGTGTGTGTGTGTGTGTGTCCCGCACTGTCCCATGAACTGTGAGCCCAGGTACATCGACTAAACTATTTAATTGTTCCAGAACAATGGTCCTGTTGGTCTGATTTTGGCTTTCACTGAACGTTACGACATACGGCCCGGTAAGAGTACGAATCAATTCCCTCTTTATAAACTCCCCCAATCCAAATCTCGCCGTAAGCGATCTTGTTGGGCCCGCAAGAGAACGACTTCGCGATTACTGAATCAGGGAACATCACTTGGAAGAGATCGCTAATCTCACTGTTGCTATTAAATGAGTGGTGTTTGTTTAGTCACCATGTGTAGTATACAAATCACCTCGGCTTTCGATGTGTCAGTCGCTCAAAAAGTACCCCAAAGGTTGTTCGACGGAGCTGTGATGCTATTGCGCTGGAGACCGGAGGGACCAGGCATTGAGGAGGACGACGGCAGTGGTGAGGCTAATTGGCCGAGTCCGCTGAAGGGATTTTGCGGCTAGCTTGTGTTTCTCCGCTCTGTCGTGTGACTCCAGCGCCTTTACACCGCATCACACCCAGACTCTCTAGCTGATTTTTTTTTTTTTTTTTTTCTTCAAAGTTTGCAGTGAGCCTCGTACCTGGAGCTGGGTACCGCTTGTAACCAACAGCAGAAATCGCTGTGATCTAGCCATGTCTCGTTGAAAGTACACTTTCCCATTTCACCATCCACACGTAGCCGAACTTTAACAAACTCTGAGGAGACGCAGACGTATTTCGCGGGCAGGTATTGCATTTATCACGGGATTTGTAGTTTTATCACCGCGTATACCAACACCAATATACCCCAGAAAGAACTACGACTCGCTACTTTTTTGCTACGTTGTAATAACTTTCAGCAGGTAGCGTTTCTGGAAATGGGTAAAAAAATTTAAGACGTGACTAAATGAAATTTAAGACCTCTGATGAAAATCTGGCCGTTTTTAAGACTTTTTAAGGCCTTAAATTTAAAGTTCAGAATTTTTAGACTTTTTAAGACTTTTTAAGACCCCGCGGAAACCCTGATACATATATATTTGGGTTGGACAATGAAACACCTGATTTTAGACCACAATAATTCATTAGTAAGGTGTAGGGCAGGGTTCCTCAAACTTTGCCCTGGAGTGCCAATGCCCTGCAGAGTTTAGCTTTAACCCTGATTAAACTCATGAGCAAGCTAATCAAGGCAGTGGCCCTCCAGGACCAGATCCGAGGAACCCTGGTGAAGGGCCTCCTTTTGCGGCCAATACAGCATAATTTCATCTTGGGAATGACAGATACAAGTCCTTCACAGTGGCTAGAGGGATTTTGAGCCATTCCTCTTCCAGAACAGTGGCCAGGTGATGCTGCTGGAGGAAAATGTTTTCTGACTTGCGCATCCAAAATACCCCAAAGGTGGCTCAAAAATATTTAAATCTGGTGACTGTGCCAGCCATGGGAGATGTTCATCTTCACTTTCATGCTCATCAAACCATTCTGTCACAAGTCTTGCTATGTGTATTGGTGCATTATCATGCAATATACACAGCGTCTCCTTCAGGGTACAATGTTTGAACCATTAGGTGCACATGGTCATCAATCACAGTAGTGAATGCCATGATATTGCAGCCCAAACCACCACTGATCCAGCCCTTGGCTTCACTCTGGGTATTCAACAGTCTGGATGTTAAGCCTCTTTGGGGCTTCTCCACATCGTAACTTCCATGGATGTGAGAAAGACTGTGAAGGTGGACTCATCAGAGAACAATACATGTTTCACAATGTCCACAGTCCAAAATTTGCACTGTTGGCACCATTGAAACCGACATTTGGCAATGGCACTTTGGTTCGGCTATAGCAGCCTGACCATCTATAATTGACTCTGTGGAGCTCCAGTCGAACAGTTTTGGTGGAAACAGGAGTGTTGAGGTGAGCATTCAATTCTGCATTGAATTAGGCAGTGGTGGTTTTATGTTTTTTAGATACAATCCAGGTAAGTACCTGGACATTCCTTACAGGCAGCTTCCTCTTGCATCGACAGTTACCTCTGTTGGATGTGGTTTATGATCCTACATGGTGGTATGCCAGCATTACCCTGGATACCATAGCTCTCGATTCACCACAAAGACTTGCTGTCCTGGTCACAGATGAGCCAGCAGAGACACACATCACAACTCTGATATGTATCCCATTATGTTGAATGGATTGCAGTATTTTATGTACAGCTATTGCTCTGCTAATTCAACCATAACACTCTGCTCTTTCTGATGTAATGTAAAATTAGCGAAGATTGGCCACCAGGCCATGCATATATAGGCGTGAAACCTCCAACACTATATTGACCAGTGTTTCATTTCATTGTCCAACCCCTGTATATACAGTATATAACCATAATTGTAACCTTGTCTTCTCATGTACCAGTCAAGGTCTTCTCTAGTTGCTTTGTTAATCAATTTAGTACCATGTGATGTCATTGGCCGTCCCACTAATTAGGCCAGTGAGCGGTTCGACACTGATCTCAATTGTCAGAATGTAAATATCTCCTGTTTCCATGACGAGAAGTGCCTCAGTCATACAGCAATGCAATTATGTGATGGGCCAGAGAATGTGCTCTGTTAGGAGACCAATTAGCTTATCTCCATGTCCATTCAGCCTTTGTTTTGATACCACATTACAGCATCTCCATTTGCATTGATGAGGGCTTGTCAGAGGAATAGGATTTTAATGTGAGATGGAGTTCTTCTTTCTCGGTTGAGTGGAATAGATGTCATTAATTAGAATAAAGGCTGTGACGAGGACTTATTTAATTTTATAATTTATTTCTAAAAATAACAAAAATGAGAAATCCTACTTTCAAGAAATGCAACCATGGTCATGCAATATCTAGGGTTTTATAAAGTCTACCCTCAGCTATTTATTCTCTAGTGTTATTTTATCAAAATGTATAATTTTAGCTGCTGAACATTTTAGTAATGATGATCAACAGCCTTCAATTCAGTCTGACAGACACAGTTGGCAATGTGTCATGCATCGGTGAGTGGGAAACAATCATAGACAGAAATTGACTTACTATTCTCACTGTATGACATCTGTCAGTTGTGGGTGAATTGAGAAAATATACCAGCTATAAATATTTCTTATATATTTGTCTCTATGCCAACAGAATTAGGTTCCCTTGCAAATCTGTGACAAACAAAAGGTTATTGTGTCACTCAAGATGAGCCGGTTTCTGAACTGAACCTTATGAAGACACATTGGTTTTTGAATTAAATATGAATGAAAGACCTATTTATTTATTTATTTTCTCATTAGTTTTTACTTGGTGAATCATACTTGAGGAGCCTATTTCTGCCTCAGAGTAAAGAAAATGTGTGAATAATTGTGATAAATAGTTTAAAATAAAAAAAGTCACATTGTGAGAAATACTTTTGCAATTGGAAGTTAGGAAGTCACAATTATGAGAAAAAATTGCAGTTGTGAAAAAAAAAAAAAAAAAACTTTTAACATATGCCTATGCAAATGAGTTTTTTTTTCTTTTATGCTATTTTTGGACCTGTTGATGAAGAAATCAAAACCAATGCTTTGTTGGACCATGTGTACATGTAGAAAGTCATACAGCCATGCAGACTGCATTATTTCAATTTAACAGAACAAACTCCATAAAAATATTGACAACTGAAGTATGTTTTTTTCCCCCCTAGTTCCAGTGGAGGATGGTTATTTATTTATTTGTGCTAGTGAATGACAGGTTACGAAGGGGAGAGTTTATCCTGTGTTCACTCGGATAATGCTGTATTATTAAGGGCTTTTGAGTTTCTCTAACTTTGCATCCACTGAAAGATGTTCTTCAAGGTTGACTTCAGGCTGCTGTGGTCAAGACATAATTTAAATGTACTATCAGCAAGCTTCTGCCCCCAAGCCCCAGCGGCCACAAATACTTGGCTTTAAACGAATTGGACTCCACCATCTCTGGAGTCTGCTGTTATCAAGTCATTTCACAGGCCATTTCCTAATTGGCATCTGAAGCCCATTCGAGCGTGCAGGTGCTCTGAAGAACACTTTCGCATTCAGGATTTTCGAGTCCTGCTCTCATTTTTCGAAAGCAAACTGGTGAAATGGATTTCCGCCAAATTGGAACACGGTGAATAAACACGTTGGTCTGCGAAGAGGCTTCAGTATAAGAAAAATACAGACAGCTAATGAAGAACACATAATCATAATCACATAATCATTCAAGCTTGATTTCTATGCATTAGGGCATAATATGTATGTTATGAATATTATAGTAGGTTCAGCCTATGCTAGACATCAGCTGTGATCTTTCATTTTTTCATTTCTAAGTCAGCTGTCAACCACCCAGAGGTCACAGTCTGTAATCTGAATGCTCACCTCTCTGGTCCAAGGCTTTGGGTTGCACAGACATTTCCATCTCCCACTTTCTGCTCCAAACCCCTAGAAACAACCATATGAGGTCTTGACTTTCGGCCCGTGACTCATGACTAGCCAAGCAACAGATGGACAGCTCCTAGAATATACAGCAACAGCTTTAACTCACTCTAGTGAACATAACATGTCTTATTCACTCTGGTCCTAGATTCAGATATGGTATGTTTAGCATTGAATAAATGCACATCTGCATATTAAATAAAATAATTTACTTATGTCTTCACTTGCCCATTTGGTAAGAATTGTGGGTTTTGATCACATCCCACAATTTGCTATATATTTTTTTAAATCATATAAAACACAGTGATCAATAACACACATCCATAACACACATTGAACTACCCAGTCTCAGTGGCTCAGGAGATAAAGTGTTGGAGTCTTGTGCGATGGAGTCTTGAGTTCAAATCCCACAATTGCTTATGTCCAATTGTTGTCATTATATCCAACAAAGTGCCCAAATATCAACCACGATGGCTTAGTGTCTAAACACACGTTAATAGTGGACAAAGTTGTGATGGAGTCATGGGTTAAAATCCCACTATTGCTTAAGTCCAATTGTTGTAATTCAGTCTATCAAAGCACCCCATATGTCCTCTCTAATTGTGAAAGTCACAATGGCTTAGTGGCTAAACACACGTTAGTTGTGGACAAGGTTGCGATGGAGTTGTGGGATCAAATCCCACCTTTGCTTAAGTCTAAGCAGTACATGTCTAGCATGTGACAACCTCCTAAAATGCATATTAAATAAAATAATTTACTTATGTCTTCACTTGCCCATTTGGTAAGATTGTGGGTTTTGTTTCAAATCACACAATTTGCTATTTTTTTTTAATCATATAAAACAGAACATTCAATAACACTCATCCATAAGACTTATTAAACTACCCAGTCTCAGTGGCTCAGTATCCCACTAATGCGTAAATCCAATTGTTGTTATTATGTCAAAGTGCCCAAAGCATTATAAAAGCCATGATGGCTCAGTGTCTAAACACACACTGATAGTGGATAAGGTTGCGATGGTACCGAGTTCGAATCCCACTATAACTTAAGTCCGATTGTTGTCATTATGTCCAACAAAGAGCCCCAAAGTCATTCCTCACTGTGAAAGCCACGACGGCTCAGTGGCTAAACACACGTTAATAGTGGACAAGGTTGCGATGGAGTCATGGGTTCAAATCCCACTATTGCTTAAGTCCAATTGTTGTCATTCTGTCCAACAAAGCACCCAAAAAAAATCATTTTTAACTGTAAAATCCACAATGGCTCAGTGGCTAAACACATGTTCATAGTGGACAAAGGTTGTGATGGAGTCATGGGTTCAAATCCCACTATTGCTTAAGTCCATTTGTTGTCATTCTGTCCAACAAAGCACCCGAAAAACATTTCTAACTGTGAAAGCCACGATGGCTCAGTGGCTAAACACACGTTAATAGTGGACAAGATTGTGGGTTTTGTTTCAAATCACACAATTTGCAATTTTTTTTTTAATCATATAAAACAGAACAATCAATAACACTCATCCAGAACACTTATTAAACTACCCAGTCTCAGTGGCTCAGGAAATAAAGTGTTGTATTTTAAACATGGAGTCCTGAGTTCAAATCCCACTAATGCGTAAATTCAATTGTTGTTATTATGTCCAACAAAGTGCCCAAAACATTGTAAAAGCCATGATGGCTCAGTGTCTAAACACACGTTGATAGTGGATAAGGTTGCGATGGCGTACCAAGTTCGAATCCCACTATTACTTAAGTCCAATTGTTGTCATTATGTCCAACAAAGAGCCCCCAAATTAATTTCTCACTGTGAAAGCCACGATGGCTCAGTGGCTAAACACACATTAATAGTGGACAAGGTTGCGATGGAGTCATGGGTTCAAATCCCACTATTGCTTAAGTCCATTTGTTGTCATTCTGTCCAACAAAGCACCAGAAAATAATTTCTAACTGTGAAAGCCACGATGGCTCAGTGGCTAAACACACGTTAATAGTGGACAAGGTTGCGATGGAGTCATGGGTTCAAATCCCACTATTGCTTAAGTCCATTTGTTGTCATTCTGTCCAACAAAGCACCCAAAAAAATCATTTCTAACCGTGAAAGCCACGATGGCTCAGTGGCTAAACACACATTAATTGGGGGCAAGGTTGCGATAGAGTTGTGGGTTCAAACCCCACCTCAGCATGTATGGAAAAAAACAAACTGTTGTATCTTTAGCTGGTTTAGTAACTTTGATGGATACTGAAATATAAGTTCCTTCACTTGTCAAGACAAGAGATCTGTGGCTCAATGGTTAAGAGCACTGCTTCATGGTTTCAGAGGTTGCTGGTTCGAGTCCAGCCAGATCTCAGCGATAAGAATGAATGAACGGTGTGGTGTGAGTAAGAAGGCGCAGGGGATCAAGGGACCCTCCCTAAGCCCCAGCACGATGTCCAGCAGGGGTTATGCTTTTGCCTGAAAAATTATATTAGCTGTTAAAAAAAAAAAAAAAAAAAAGAAAAAGGAAAGAAAGAAAGAAAGAAGGAAGGAAGGAAAGAAATCAAGAAATAAAGAAGAAAGAAGAAGCCTTACCCATCCACAAGCAGATGTCCGTCATTACAGCCAATGTCTGTCCACACGTCCCTGGGTGTCACGATCCAAACACATCCCTTATTCTGTAGGGCAAAGACATAAAGACATTATGCTATTTTGTATACCTAAATTAATTAAAAAGTTACTCTAAATAATGTTTAATAAATATAAATTGAATTCCTAAAGCCGTGCAGTGTCATATTACAGAGTTAATTGTACTTCAGTAATATTGTATCGATAATAATCTAATCAATCAAAAATAATCAAAAAAAAAAAAAAAAAAAAAATCAACACATTTGAAGCACAGATTGACATGTTAGAAGCCTTATCTGTGCATGAGCTGATGTCCATCATTACAGTGAATGTCTGACCAAATGTCCCAGAGCTCTGCTTTAGTTTCCTGTTTGTAATGGTCCAAACATCTCTTATTCTGTAGAGGAAAGACAAAAAAAAAGATGTTAATCCATATTGTACTAATAGGAATGCAAAAATGAAGGTTTTTGAGGTCTGTTGGCTTACTTCAACTCTTTGTTGGATCGGTCAGTATTTTGATTCGGTCTGTTTGCCCAGGCCACTACAGTGGATGTTAAGTACAACACACAATTATCTCACTTCCTCAGGCATTTGGACTCCTCCATTCCATTCTGTCTCCTAACATTCCTCCATGTGCCTAGAGGATTGTGGGAAATCTGATAAGAATACAGACTGCCTGAGGTTTTCTGCATTGAGATAACACCTGTGTTTTCTGAGACTGCAGCATCCTGTTGTGCAACAAGGCTAGACTAAGCTGATATGTTCATGTATTGTCATGTATTGCTTTTCATTCAGACTGCTGAAAGTGATGGCTTTTCCCTGTTCTTTGCCTGTGGTAAGGACAAAAGGCACGTTTATAGCGTTTTCAGACAGTCACGGATATGTTTAGATGTGTGATATGTTCCAATCTGCTGAGAGTTCTGTTTTTTCTTGCCTTTGGTATGTGTTTTGTCATGATGCTGACAGACGTATACATATCGCTTAGTGCTCCAGTGGCTTACATTATGATATTTGAAAGATTTTTATATTTAAAAAATATATTTATGTATTTTTGCTAAATAAAGTTATATATTTTTTTTAAATCTTACTGACCCCAAACTTTTGAGTGTCTATATATATTTGTTAATTTATTTCAATTATAGGTGATTTGAAGGCAGAATATAAATATTGTAATATATATTGAAAATGAATTAAAGGAATTAAATGGATGAATTAAAGGCAGGTGAAAATGTCATCTTTTCATACATTTCTATATGAAGACATGAAACAGATGTTCAAATTTCTGCCTTAGTCCACAGGGTCTTTGTGCAGTGAGATTGGAGACAGGTGAAACTGACTTGTTCGCTTATAGGGAGACTGTAGAATTTTAAAGGGAGCGCTGCCTTCGTAGCCAGTGTCTGAGTTCTCAATTTTTATGTGAGAGAGGAGGAGTAAGATGACAATTGATCCAAAATATAAAGGGAGAAGCAAGTACAGTATGAAAGGCTACACATATTCTTTCGCCAAAGGCAGAGGATGGGTATAGAACAAGACACATACCCTCGCACCTACTCATTCCCTTCAGCACCATTTGCTTAAGGTGTCTGGGTCAGAAATAATAGCTTACATACCCTGTCCATTTACATTTTCTGAAAAAACAGAAGTGGTTATTTCCCATGCAAAATGTTGTTGCTAAAAACAGATTTCAGTCAGTCACTGTCATTGCTTGCAAACAATTTAACATGTTTCATTTAAAAGACACTTATCATGTTTGAATAAACTCCTAATCATAAGTACAAGAAACAGTAAGTTTGTTTTCCCTTAATTGCCCTAAAAATACAGTCACAAGCACCACTAATAATTAATGACATCACTGCAATATGTTTAAGTTGATATTAATCATTTAAGGATCTGATTTTATTAGTAATCTGTTTGTTTTTCACTGACTCTTTCTGTAGTTATGTTATTACACCAGTAGGTCGCAAAAAGTGACTTTAACCATGAAATCATTCAACTGATTCATTCATGAAACAAGTGAGCAGGTGTGTTCGACCTGAAGCAGCACTGCGCAGACAATTCGGTGTATGACATCAAAGTACCTTGAGAACGATTAGAGAACAGATGGCTCTGGATGCTTTCGAAGCGCTCTCGTGTTTGTGGAGATCAGGTTGGAAAGCATGAAGCTTGTGTGTCAGAATGCCAGTCAAGCCTGAACTAAGACGCAACCAATAGCAACACGTTAAAACATGACGCACCAGATAGTCTGACATCACTTCACGGCAGATAAAAATAAACAGTATATAATTGACTTTCGAGTGATTTGTTGCAAAAATAGGCATCAAGTATTCTAAACATGGAAGCATGAACGTGTGCGTATAGATGTGTGTGATGCGCTAGAACAGACTTCATTGCTTGTCGCACGTCACGCACATTTGATGTTTGTTTTAAATGGTGGCTGGAAAAAACACTTGAAGGTGCATACCACCACCTACTGCACAGCACCTGCTTAACAGCTGACGTAAAATAAAGGATCTGGTTTAGCATAGCCAACAAGATCAGTTAAAAAAAAAAATGCTTAATTGGTCCTGATACTGGTTCTTGAGATCGGCTTGGGACATCCCTACGCTGTATTTTAATGTCATACAACGACTGGTCTGCACAGTGCCGCTTTAAGTCAAACACACCTTAAGTGAGTAATTGAATCATTCAGTCAACCGGTTCATTCAAAAACTGATTCAATTAGCAACTGTAGTGACTGGCTGCATCTGAAATTGCATACAAAAGTAGTAGTGCTGGATGGTATACCAGTTCATACGGTAAACCGGTTTCAATTTCGAGACCGATGTGTATTTTTCAAAAACCGCCATACTGATGCCTAGCTGAAACAGCTGCTGTCTCTATTCATTGTCATGAAGCATTATGTAGAGAGCAGACTCCTATTAACTGCACACTAATGGAAACAACTTTATAACGCAACAATAAACAACCTTCAAAACTAACTATCTTTAAAACGCCAAATACTATGTAAAGCCATATAATTTCCGCGATGCAGAAAACACGGATGTAATCACGGAATCCAGTCACAACATCTTACTGAATAAAGAGGAACGTCACTAAATTTGGTAATTTTTGGATGAATAAATCAAAAGTAGGGCTGTAAAATGAATCATATATCGATACGGACAAGTGTCTGTGAATATTAAAGCTAAAAAAGACTGATATTTAAGTTTGAAGTCTGTATGAATGCGTGCCGCATTACTACTAAACATATTGAAGCACGCGTGACGCTCGCGATGATTTCCGTGTCTGCTGTCTCACTCATTATACACGAACCTCATCTGCAGAGCTGCTCTTTATGAACATTTCACCGTTTAATTTGAGAAAACTATCGACATTTGTCGTATCATATACACAGGAAGTCAAAGGTCTTCTTCTTCATCTTCTTCTTCCCTTTTTTCGGCAGATCGTACCAATTTTCGCGCATTACCGCCACCTACTGTCAACTCGATCCAGAGACTCTAACCACTACCCATACCCCACTTCCCAACCTCCCCCTCTCAATGAAACTTGTGTGTTCAGCTCCTCTGGCTTTAATAATAATAATAATAATAATAATAATAAACAACAACAACAAAAAACAAAAACAAAACAGCAACAACCATCAAATCCTATTCATTAAATCTGTGTTCTCCAAAGTCAAGGGTCACGATCTTGTCAAAATAAAAGTTCGGTATAACTTGAAATAACAGAAATTTTACTATTGCACAATAGAGTGTACTTCGATTAATAGAGATAATAATAACAATAACACCGTTTATTAAAACACACAAACTCAAAGTTCTTCATTGAAATACAGAAATTGCACAGTAAAAATGTAGGCTACTTTTTAATATTATTAATTTAATTAAATTAATTTGATTACTTTTTATACAAAATTGTTAGCTTTATGAACTGATTTGATTATTTTTTTTTATTTGTCCTTACAATGTTTATATAATATATTCCCTGTACTCTTGACAGTGAAATATGCCAAAATAAAGTTAGGTCACGTGATAATGAAAACATGGCGAATGCAGTATGTCCAGATAACATTAGCCACGTTTCCACCATAGGAACTTTACTGGGTGTGTTTTGACCGCAGGGACCAGGGTCTAAATGAAGTTCCAGGTAAAAATGTCCCCCTCAGAAAGTAGCTTGGTAGTACTTTTTCAAAGTTCAGGAACTTTTGGGGGTGGGACTTGAGCGCCAAACATTGGTTGAGTTCATGCAGCATTTTGATTGGTTGACTCCAGACAGCATTTTATTTTAACCATCATTTTTAAAAGTCTTTTGCGATGCGTGCGGTAAGAGTTGTTTGCTATTCGAATCAACAATGGAGTTTAAATAATACGAATAATGGACCGACAACGAGGTTCAGGCTTTATTAAGCTTATATGCGGAGGACTAAATCCAGCAAGAACCCGAAAGTTGTGTGCAGTCCTACTTCACCGGACTAATTTGACTAATCTTCACGGTACTTTAGACCGCAATGGAAACTCAGACAGCAACAGGTCTGGGGGAAAAAGTTCCTCGGACAAATTGTTCCAGGTAATTTCAGTGAAACACAGCTATTTATACTAGACACATTCATAGAACATAATATTTTATGTGGCCGCAAAGTAATTACTTATTCAAAATAAGTACCTACTCGAGAGTATGTGATTTCGAACGCAGCCACTGCTTTCAAGAGTGAGTCATTGAATCATTTACTTAAATGATTTGTTCAAAACACTGATTGATTTAAGAACATGATTCATTCAAGTACATCAACTTGCTTTATTTTTTTACAATTAAACTTTGTTTTTGTGCTGACATATTCTCAACAGGCAATGAGTTTACAGTGACAACAAATCTGTTTTTAATTAATTGAGAGTGAACATATGGATCTCATCTCAACAACAGCTGCAATGCTGTTTCCAGCCAAAAATAACAATACAGAAAGGGTCACTTTGTACAGTGATTTTTGAACCTGTCAGTAATTGGGTTTGTCTTTTTTTTTTTTTTTTTTTTTTTTACATGCTTTTGGTTGTTTGATTGTTTTTTTTTTTAGCAAGTAAAAGGCCTTTTAGTATCATTCTTACATACAACATCTATTTACCTATTCTGGAGTAATGTGAGTTGTGGTGCTGGGCCATGTGGTTGCTAAAAACAGAAGTTCAGTATTGTCATCATTTGCAATTTTTTAAAATAACATGCTTCAGTTAAAAGACATTTGTCATGTTTGAATTAACCCCTAATCAGATAAATAAAGTTTAAAGTTTAAATGCCAGTACAAATTACTACCGTATATTATAAATTATACAAATACAAATTACGTTATTGATGGCTAACTGAACCGGACCATCATTTAACAATTATTAGCTTGGTTGCCGTCACCGGCATTTGTTTTATAAATACTAGTTAGGTTGTCCAAAGTAATTTAACTTTAATATTATACCATTATACCATTCACAGCGTTATTCATAGCTTTCTCATCTTTTTTAACAGGGACCAAGGAACAAACGGAGGCGTTCATACATCTCCGTGTAGAAAACAAGCAGCTGTTTACCGGGGGTAATGACGCAATGACGTGCACTTGCTAGTCTGTTCCATTTACGTGTTCTCCGAATGCTAAAGAGGAGCCTCGCCTAGCCTCTGAAGGAAGTGACTTGGAAGGACCAGTCCTGCCAAGGAAGTATCCTTGACATTGAGAAACGCCTACTGCCTTCAAAATTGAGTCATTGAATCATTTACTCAATTCATTCAAAACACTGATTAATTCAACAACGTGATTCTGGAACATCAGCTTGCTTTATTTTTTTTACTATTATTAAAAATGGGTGGGACAGGAATATGTGTTTTGGGGGAGTGTATTGTAATTGTATTGTTACAATAATAAATACACAAAATGTATTGACATAGGCCTCATGTTTAATATGACAGTTTCATATGTTCACCACTGATTTGTAGTTGTACAACTATGTGTATTTGTGTATTATGTGAATTTAGTCTAGGTTAAAAAGAAATCATGGCATCTGGGATTTAAACCCACACTTGTGCTGCGTATTCATTTGTCAAAGATCTGCTGTTCACCACCACACCAGCTGGTCTTTGTTGCTTGAGTTTGGGTGAAAGCACAAACCTCTATGGTTTGTTTTAAAAAAAAGATGCTTTAAATGTTTTGAAGTTTGAGCCAATTGTTTAATGTTGGAAGGCAAGCAATTATCCTTTGCATCATTGATTTGCTTGTACTTGTAGAAGTATATGTGTTTGAAGTTAGGCTAAGTTATAAAGAAAGCTTTGCATCTGTGGGATTTGAACCAATACTTGTGTTGCGTATTTGTTTGTCAAATACCTGCTGTTAACCACCACACCAGCTGGTCTTTGTTGCTTGTTTCTGGGTGAAAACACAAACCTCTATGCTTTTTTTAATATAAAAGATACTTTAAATGTTTTGGAATTCAAGCCAATTGTTTAATGTTTTGAAGAAAGCTTTGCTTCTGGGATTCGAACCCATGCTTGTTTTAAAACTTCATTTATCAGAGACCTGCTGTTAACCACCACACTAGCTGGCCTTTGTTGTTTGTTTCTGGGCGAAAACACAAACCTCTATGCTTTTTTAAATCTAAAAGATAATTTAAATGTTTTGGAATTTGAGCCAATTGTTTAATGCTATGAAGAAAGCTTCGCTTCTGGGTTTCGAACCCATGCTTGTTTTAAAACATCACTTGCCAGTGACCTGCTGTTAACCACCACACCAGCTGATCATTGTTGTTTGTTTTTGGATGAAACACACAAACCTCTATGCTTTGTTTTATATAAAAGTTACTTTAAATGTTTTGGAATTTGAGCCAATTGTTTAATGTTTTGAAGAAAGCTTTGCTTCTGGGATTCGAACCCATGCTTGTTTTAAAACTTAATTTACCAGAGACCTGCTGTTAACCACCACACCAGCTGGTCATTGTTGTTTGTTTCTGGGCGAAAACACAAACCTCTATGCTTTTTTTAATCTAAAAGATAATTTAAATGTTTTGGAATTTGAGCCAATTGTTTAATGCTATGAAGAAAGCTTCGCTTCTGGGTTTCGAACCCATGCTTGTTTTAAAACATCACTTGCCAGTGACCTGCTGTTAACCACCACACCAGCTGGTCTTTATTGCTTGTCTTTGGATGAAACACACAAACCTCTATGCTTTGTTTTATATAAAAGATACTTTAAATGTTTTGGAATTCAAGCCAATTGTTTAATGTTATGTTATAAAGTAAGCTTCACTTCTGGGTATCGAACCCATGCTTGTCTTACAATTTCATTTGTCAAAGACCTGCCATTAACCACTGCACCAGCTGATCTTTCTTGCTTGGTACTGGGTGAAAACACAAACCTCTGTGCTTTGTTTTATGTAAAAGAAACTGTTTGCTTGTACTTGTACATGAACTTAGGCAAAAGCCTTGCATTTGGGATTCAAACCCATGCTTGGTTTGCAAACTTGTTTGTCAAAGACCTGCTGTTAACCACCACACCAGCTGGTCTTTGTTGCTTGCTTCTGGGTGAAAACACAAACCTCTATGCTTTTTTTTATATAAAAGATACTTTAAATGTTTTGGAATTTGAGCCAATTGTTTAATGCTATGAAGAAAGCTTTGCTTCTGGGATTCGAACCCATGCTTGTTTTAAAACTCCATTTACCAGAGACCTGCTGTTAACCACCACACCCGCTGGTCATTGTTGTTTGTCTTTGGATGAAACACACAAACCTCTATGCTTTGTTTTATATAAAAGATACTTTAAATGTTTTGGAATTCGAGCCAATTGTTTAATGCTATGAAGAAAGCTTCGCTTCTGGGTTTCGAACTCAGTTTTGTTCTTGTTTGAAATCTGTTTAACCACAACACCAGCAGGTCTTTTGCAAGTAGCAGTACCATTTTTGGGGTGTGTTGTTGAATATGATGATAAAAATTTTAATGAGCTAAAAGTGAATTTGAACACCAGACTCCAAATTTTAAATACAACACAAGATACCAATGAAATAATTGAATACAACACAAAAACAAATCAGTATTTGTGTGCTGACTGGTGTTAACGCCAAACTCAGCATTTACAAGAAATTATCACTTCTTGAACCTCACAATCATTGGTTTTCCCACATTCCCTATGTTTTGAACATCACTGAAGTTTCAAGAGCGCCAACTTGAGACACAAATGTAGAAATGAATCAGTGTTTTTTTTTTTTTTTTTTTTTTAACCCAGAACAACCCTTCACTTTTGACATACAAAACACAAAGATGGTACCAAAAAGCACATAATGGTTTATATTATCAGACATCATTTAAAGACAACATCAACCACAACAACTCCAGAGCAAACAATAAAGTAAAAAGGATAAACTTTGAACAATTAGGCAGTAATTTGCATTATTTATTCATGACATAGTGCATTCTGGGAAACCAATCCCAATGTCAGGAAATTAGTTGTGTAAAAAGTCTATCCTACCCCTTTGGCAGCATTTCACAAGACAGTCCAGCTCTAAGTCCAACAGCAAGATAGTTCACTCCAGGTGTCATACATGCTCAGGGGCAACCGAAAACAGCGCCATCATGTGTTTGACCTGTGCATTGCCCACTGAGGGAGGTTAGATTAGAGAAATTCTTGGCCAATGTCTAAATAGCAATCCTAACTACAACAAACAATTAGACAGTGATTTGCATTATTTGTTCATGACATAGAGCATTCTGGGAAACCAATTCCAACGTCAGAAAATTGGTTCTGTAAAAAGTCTATCCTACTCATTTGGAAGCAGTGCACAAAACATTCCAGCTCTAAGTCCAGCAGAAAGATCTCTCCAGGTGTATTACTTGCTCAGGGGCAACCGAAAACAGTGCCATCATGTGTTTGACCTGTGCATTGCCCACTGAGGGAGGTTAGATTAGAGAAATTCCTGGCCAATGTCTAAATAGCAATCATAACTACAAAAACCCCCTGTTTGCAAGGATGCTTAAAACAAATGTTGTTCCAAACCTGTAATCATTTAATGAAAAGTGAATCACCTTTTTCTGGTCCAAAGCAAGCAAGACTGGTAGCTTATGTGTCATAGGTAGGATTCAAACTCAAACTTTTCAGATCTGGAGGCCATAGCATTCCATGCTGAGCTTCCAGCTCCTAAAATTTATTCTTGTAAAGTCTTATGGCATTAGTAAAAGCATAATTTCCAAGCCCCACCTATGTAACAGTTTATGTCTATTTGTCTGGTGGTTTGCCTGACCGTTGGTAAGACCTGTAGAACCTTCAGACTTGAAGCTTTTAAATTCATTTTTAACTTTTAGACAAAGCTGTCAAGCTAATATCAAAGTTTGTCTTGACAAACTTTACCTATCCAGTTGAATGACTGGTTCGTCTTCAGGCCTTGCCGAGGTGCTTTTTTGTTTCCCGTTTTGTATCTCTATCCATCTAAATGACCAAGAGAGAAAGCCAACCATTTTTCCTCAGTATCACACCCTATTTTCCCATGAAAATCGATTGATTTTGTCTGGCTATTAATCATTTAAAGTATCATTCAATGACAACTGGAAGGTCCTTGCCTCCCCTGACAGGATTGATTGATGTGTTTTGAAGCCAATAGGAGGTACAATGTCAAACTTTTAACTTGATAGTAAATGTCAGATCAAACATTAGCCTCACGGAAAGCTAATAGTCAGAGATGTGCATTTTTATTGTGACATTCATCCTCTCATGAAGATAGATTGTATTTTTTATCTTAGCAGGCATTTAAGTTATAAAACTCATTATATCAATGGACAAACATTATGGGCAAATTACTCTCATGAATTGCAATGTCTAGTCATAAAAAAAGGTTTCTGCGTTTGCCTGCCTAGATCTAATGAGATTTCAAGAGGCTAACATCTTCATTCACATTCAATCCATCTTTATTGTCTTTGACACAATGCTAAGTGTATACATAAAGACTATGTTCAGAATAGCATAGTACTCTTATTATTTCTGCAATGTATAGTATACTGTATATAATGTGCACAATATGTGCCCATTTTTCATAGAGTACTAGCATGACCAGCTACATTTACCAAAATGTGCAGTTTACAACAGCACGCTACACGTTACTTACTGAATTAAACATATATAACATATATTTCTCATATTTTTTGTCTGGTCATTATGGCAAAACAAACCCCAATAGGGTAACCAGTGTGACCAATCAGAATCAAGGATTCCATTTGAATACCAAAATGATTTAAAATCATTTTAAATACTTAATAAAACGGAAGCCCATCCACTTTTTTATGGCCCATCGCTGAGCACTTAAAAAAACAGAAGAATAAACCATTCAGTTCAAGTTGATAAGCTTGGTTTCTCACGGACTTCCTTAACTTCTCACCGTGCCTTGACCTCTCAGCCATCACAGGGTGACGGCACCATCAGCAGAACGGATAACATGCAGACAACTTGCCACAATGATGTACTTTTAACTCAGAGGGATGTGAGGAAGCTGCACTTTGCATAAAGGGCACTGCTGTTGATTCATTTTCATGCCAGTCTTCGCCACAGAATCCGTGTGAACGATGACTTCTCCATATAGGCAGATATATTGAAACGAGTTCTAACAAAATATGGTGTTGCAAACTTTCTTGGATGCACCTATCTGCTTCACAGCAGCCGTGTGCCAACTATCTCTGCATTTTAATCTCAAACCCAGTGGGTGGAAGGAAACTTTACCGTGCAGATGAAATATGAACACTGCAGTGTGTGCAGGGTTGCGGGGGGTACGAAGATGGTTGCATATTTGATTTTATTTAGCAGAGACGCGACAATCCTGTGCACTTCTAGCTGGGTAGCTGTGACATACGGGCGAGTGGATCCTCATCTTATTTGCTGTATCACGGGTCACAATTCACTCACCTCTATACGCGTCCTCTCAAAATGGTCCCACACTGTCTGCGAGACTCATTGGCAATGTATTGATTAAACACATGAAATTTGAATAAATGAGTCATAGCATCTGTATGGAGTTTTTGTAGACACCCAAAGTACTTTACATGCAAATGAGCCTCACCTCACCACCACTGCCCACATGTGCGCGTCGCAAACACATGAATATGGATGAGCGGACAATTTTAAGATACACAAAGCTCATCACAGGTAGATGCAGAAATGCTCCACGGCTCAGGTTGTGTACGTCTTTGTGTTCTTGTAGCAGCAAGTTTTTGTTGGTTGCAGGGTGAAATCTCACTAGAAGGCGTATAAGAGGCTTTGTAACAACCTGTAATATATATTCAAATTGACATTGTTTCTTTCCATTTTAAAATATTGCTCACACATATAATATTCCCAAAGATGTGGCGGCATGTCGGACGGCTTTCCTGATATTAATCAATAGCTTGAAAATGAATGCACTGTCAGTCGTTGATGTTTGAGATGGGTTTATTCAGACAGGGATGGCAGTGCTGGGGAGGGTGGCTAGACACAGGTGATGGGCATCTTTCCACTGTTTGACTGAAGCGATGGGGAATGAATTTAATTACAGCAATGTTCATATTGGAGAAAAGTGTTGTCGGCATTGGAAAAGTGACGGGAGACAGACAGATTCAGAGGGATTGAGAGCATATGTTTGACAAAAAAAGCACAGATAGCCAGTGGCAATCAAAATCCGTAGAGCTTTCGTGTGTGGAAGAGCTAGTTTCACTCTTAGTTGATTGATGAAGCTTTTTGGATAAAAATACGCAGAAATCATATTAATGTGTGGCATACAGGCTTTAGAATTGACAAACTGGCTCACGTGTTCTGGAATGTTTGTTGCTAGGCGATATATTCCGAGGGACATTTTCAATTTACACCAACATCAGTCAGTCCCTACATCGTTTAGGGTTGTTTTACAGTGCATTTGCGTAATGTCCCTAAAGCTGCATAATGATTCATATAAAACAGAGCTTTTCAGATGGTTTTGTTTGTCCCAGATCTTTTTTTTTTTTTCATGTACATCTGAGTGTAATAGCCTAGATAATAAAAAAAAATGTAGGGTGGGGACTTGGTTCTGTCCATCGGTTGTTGATTGGGTTTTGAGCTCGTGGTGAGCTCGCAGATCGTGGAAGGGCATGTCACCATTTCAACTGGACGTTTGAGGTTTGACACTTTGATTAAACAATACGGGGTCAAAAAAAGAAAAAAAGAGAAACATACATGAATAAAACATTCACAATAAGATCTATAACAGGGGTTCTCAAGGTCTGCTTTCATGCAGAATTTTGCTTGAACCCTAATCAAACACACCTGAACAAGCTAACCAAGGTCTTCAGGTAGACTAGAAAAGTTATAGGCAGGTGAGTTCGATCAAGGTTGGAACTAAAATCTGCAGGAAAGTGGATTTCGACGGCCAGAGTTGAGAACCCCTGATCTATAACATGCATTTACAAAATAGATAAGGTGAATTTTCACTTCACACCAAGTTGCCAAGTTTAACAGATTATTCAGCTATCATTACTATGCATGGCCCAATGATTAGTTGCATTTTATTGTTTGCATTTAGCATTATTGTGTGCTGATGTCCATGACCCCTCAATACAGATTGGCAACCCGGTCTTTTTAAGATTGCAATCACATTAGTTTGCGTTTTAAGACATTTGGACCTGTTTCACAGAAAGGGTTAGTTCACCCAAAAATGAAAATTTCTGTCATTAATTACTCACCCTCATGTCGTGCCAATATCTTTGTTCATCTTCAGAAACCAAATGAAGATATTTTTGATGAAATCCGAGAGGTATATAGCTTGTCCATAGACATTAATATAATCAACACATTCAAGGTCCAGAAAGCTACTAAAGGCATCGTTAAAAAAGTTAGATGTGACTGCAGTGGTTCAACCTTAATGTTATGAAGTGATGAGAATACTTTTTGTGCTCAAAAACAAAAAAATAACGACTTTATTCAACAATTTTTCCTCTTCCCCGTCAGTCTGTTACGTAGTTGGTGCAGTGAACGAATTGCAGAGCTTACATGTTTATGTCCGAACACCGACTCATTACTGCATAACAGACTGACAGGGAGGAGGAAAAATTGTTGAATAAAGTTATTTTTGTGCACATCACTTCATAACATTAAGGTTGAACCAATGTAGTGACTTTAACAATGTCTTTAGTAGCTTTCTGGACCTTGAAAGTGTTGGTTAAATTGCTGTCTATGGACGAGTCATATACCTCTTGGATTTCATCAAAAATATCTTAATTTGTGTTCCGAAGATAAACAGTGTCTTACGGATATGGAACGACATGAAGGTGAGTAATTAATGACAGAATTTTAATTTTTGTGAGAACTAACCCTTTATGCCAGGATTAGGCTTTAGTTCAATTAGGACATTTAAGTAGCTTTTATATACATGCCTTAGAAAAAACATTACTGGTGTGCATCTTTAGACAAAACAATAGCACTGACATATTTTAAGATATGTGAGTGCAAGTTGCTTTCAGTTGCAAGTTGCTATTTTCCACATGACAGGTGTCCTCTTTGTGAGAATACTCGTCAGATCTCACCACACAACAAAACTATAATTAGACTATTAAACAGCCAATTCTGTCTGAGACATGCAAACATAATAATGCAATCAGAACTTGAACATGTTCTGCGCCACAACCAATTTTTCCTTATATGAAACATGCATTTGCCAGAGCGTCACACATTTATTAGAAAATTAAGCATCACTGCACACATGATGAAATCCATTTTGAAAATGAACCTGGGCTGGTAATTGATTACAAAGCAGCCGCTGAAGGACTAATACTTGCGTTAAACCCATGTTTTGGTACTGAAAAGGAACGGATCAATAGTTTTAGAGGGGTTGTGTTTGGTAGAGAGAGAAGCAGTGGAGGGCAGTGCTGCTCTATCACTGATACAGAAATTTACAGTGGACGGGGAAAGCTGGGCTTTCTCATGTTTCATCTGCACCTCGTGAAATGGTACTTTTGGAAAATGAGCAGCACCACAAGGGATTCAGCATGACTTTAGACAGTTCTCAGAAGTTTTAAGTGCTCTTATTCAGCATGTCTGTTTCTTTTGGGATACTTCTAGTGAATTTGATAATGATCACATCTCCATTCCTCCAGATGGGTGCAGACAGCATGTTGATATTTTTATCATATTTATTTCTAAGCTGTTCAGTTTTCTGTGTGGGCCGTGGATGGCAGATCTCATTGCTGTCTTCAGCATCTCCGTTCAGTTGAGTCGAATTCACTGTTTGGTTTTCTCTGTTTACTCGACGAGAGCCTCTGCCGGATCTGTTGTCTTTTCACAGATGTTTACTTAGGCAGATAGGACAAAGCACAACCAACTAATAATGCTAATTGCTTCCATCTGCTCCCCCGCAGCTGTCAATAGCCATTTTAGTCAATCCTAGGAATTAGTCCACCATCGTTCACCCTGCATTCTTATTAGCTGGCCTGCACCGCATCTGCAGCTGGAAAGAATTCTTCCAGAACGTTCTGGAATTATCAGATTCAGAGGAAAATGATCTTCTAGATTGGAACTTCAGCACTAGATTTTACATTTGAACCGGCGTGTGGTAAATCCTCTGTGTTATGATGACCTTGTGCTCAAGGCTAAAAGGCAAGAAATCACTCAACAAGGGCAAACGCTTTTAGCACCTGTTGTGAGGTGACATTTTTGTGAAGAGGTTTTAAAATCGTCATCTCGCTCTAACCTTCCTCTAAGAGAGCCCAGAGACAAACCCTGAAAGGTCAGGGGGAACGTACTGGAGTTGTGGAGGGGAACGGTTTCTCGTTAACTGAGAGAAGCGATACAGTGCAATGGGAAGAAATGTAATAAAGGTGGCAATTGAGCCCTCTGGCACTGTGAGACACGAGGAGGTTAAAGCCTGAGCCTTTGTTTTTCTGCAAGATGACGGTTGTAAAAATGCTCTAGTATTATTGTAAAAGGAAAAGAAATGGTAAAGGTCTGGTTCAGAGGGGTGGACATGGAGGACACATAATTGGTGCACATAACCCCAGCTTCAGCAGGCTTATATTCTTTCATAAACAGCCTTGTTGTAATTAGATTTAGTTTAGTTGGAATAGTTGTTTGAATAAAGAACAGTTTTTTTTTACCGCAGTTCCATAGAAACAGTGACTTCTCTGAATTCTCCATTAATCAAATTCAAAGCAAGGCAGAGACACAAAATAAAAGACACAAGACTCCATCTTTTTCATAATAAAGTTTATTCTATATTACAAATAGTATTTTGTTCTTGACTGCAAAATAGGAATGCATTATATTTACATACACAGGTATACAATTAATTATAACAAAGTTAGAGAAGCTTGCCTTTCCGCTGGTCTCTCTCTTTTTCTCCTCCCATCAGGATAACTCTTTATCTTGCATCAAATCTGGAAATATTAAAAAGTCTTTCTGAACAGGTCTCTGTAACGCCTGTTGTAACACTGAGCTAAAAGGACTTTTTAGTTCTTACAAAATGTTTAAGGTGGAAACTTTATCAGGTATTTTGGACATAAGGGATGGGGGTTGTCCTGATAAACATGAGGGATGAAACATGGAACATAACAGGATCACAGTCATGAGGGAATCCAGGAACATATCAGTTTTTCAAAACATCATCAGCTCATTTAAGACCTCTGTGGACTTAATAAATGAGTTCCCAGAAGAAATAATGCAATACTTTCCACTGTCAATTCTAAGCTCATTTGCAAGTTTTGAAAGATTTTCTTAAAATAAAAAAACACGATGACAGTGGTATTTTATTATTTATCTCATTAGAATCATTAGCTGGGGGCAGCTGTGTACCTGAAATCCTGAAATACCTCAACACAATCCTCTGTTACTAAGCAATGCTGAGAAAAATAACACATGGGAGTCCAAAGCAATCACACACACAGAGACAATATCCAAAACAACATTAAAAAATCATTTGGTGGAACGCTAATGGAATCCTGAAAACATTAGACTGCATCAAAATGATTCAGAATGCACAGAAAAATGTGATAAAATGTAATATATATATGAACAGATAAAGGGAAGAACAAATGAACATATTCAGGGAATCAACTCTTTAGAGTTGCACATTAAAGACAACAACAAATGTAATGTATTTTGAAGATCCCTAAATAGCATGTTAGGTGTGATTGGACTGGCATGTGATGTCGTGGGTACGTTTGTTTAGCATGAACGTGAACTCTAAGATGGACGGCCTTCAAGAAAGGCAATTCACCTGACAAGAAGAGCAAAGGAGTCTGATGAAAGTCGAACAAGAGTTTGGTTTGGTTTAGAAATTCCTAGTAGTATTAGATAAATTGATAGCAAGGCAGTTCATTTCATATCATCCAAATAGGTCAGCATGCAAGGGTATATACTATATCTGCTTAAGGTTTCACCTTAGTCTTATTAGCATCTAACACATTCACAAAACATGGTCATGGCAGTTGAATGGAAGGGCAGGATAAAGGTTCCACCTTAACAGAGGTTGCAATTTTGAAGATGACAGCCACTTTTTTTTCCATCTCGTTCTTCCAAGCAAAAGAAAGAAAAAGAACACATCCACATCATCAATTGCAAGGCTTATTTTTTTCTGTTTTCCTTTTTTCATTTTTTTGAAGTTTAAATTGAAATACATGCGCTGAAAAAGCCAATAAAGCACCCAAGGTGGACCTGGGCTGATTCTCCACACATTCACATCACCACATAGGGTACGCTGTCAAGGGGAAAAAGGGGGTCGGAGGACAGAGGAAAGGTGGGCAGCTAAATTGTCTCTTTCCCTTTGTCAAAGTTACATCCAATACTTTTTAGGTCCTCGCCACGCTGTCCTTTTTCGATCGAAGTCGTTAAGCCCAGGTAGGTTTCATTTCTCAAGGCCGCCAGCACACTTAAAACTACAGCAAGCCCTTAAACTTCAAATCGGGATTTCTTTCCACCCTCCCAGTTGTGCAATAACCAAACTCGGACACGCAAGGGTAAGTACAGGCTAATGGACAGAAACAAATATGAGGCTGCAGACAGAGCGTTAGCTTCGTTCTGCAGGTCATAAAACAAACAGTGCCTTGTGTTTGCTTTCTCAGGGGTAATTTATTCGCTTGCTCTTTTTTAAATTGGGCTCCTTTGGTTTTCTGCTGACCAGCTTTGTCCACATGTGGGTTTTTTCTAGAGGCTTCCAGAGTGTTCGTTATGGGTGGGACCCTGTGGCAGTGAACAGTGCAGGTGCACGTGTGCACTTCCAACAATGCGCCATTTCCCCCCTTTAACAGCTAATTCTGAGTAGGATATTTTGTAATTAAAGTCCCCCTACTGGATGTGTGAACTGAGACACCTATTGAATGTGTGCTTTTTTTGTTGTTAAGATTACTTTGTCCTCTTGCAGCACAGCGTAGGTCCTGGCAACTTCGCTGGAGTACAGAGAGAAGGCGTCGCTCTCTGGAAGAGGGGTTTGTGTGTGCTTGCTTCTAAGGGGATCAAACCTTGGCTTTTCCTCCACTCATCTAGATAAGAGAGGTTCAATTCAGATGTGCACAAGCCGGATAAATGCCGAAATGAAGGCTGGGGGTGAAGTGGTGGAGATGTGGGGTATACCACAAGATGACAGGTCTTGTCTGTCACTTTCACTGTCAAGTAAGGTCCTGGAAGAGGCAAAAGAATCGAAGCACTAACTTGTTGCATCCCGCTACACGCCAAGGATTTTAAACACACCTCACTGTCTTCAAAGTGAAAATAAGCAGTTGGGATCTCCAGGCTTGGTTGTTCGCTTATCAAAGCATATAAATGATCTTGCATGTCCCGTAAATCCAGGGTCCTCAAGGTGTTTTGAAATGGCCCGAACGGTCTGCATTCTTCAGATGCATGCAGTACCATTTTTTCATCTTGCGTTTCAGTGTTTAATAAAGGTACTACAATGAACTGGACTCTATATTAGTGTCGTACACTACCCTAGTCATAAAAGTCAGAACAAATTGACACCAAACATTGTGGTTTCTGCTTATCAGCTAAACTTTGAAGGCAACAGAAATGTTTTTTTTTTTTCTTTTCCAGTCAGGGAGAAGGATGGAGGATGCAGTGAAGTGGAACTCGTAGGCAGCCACCCCTCCTCTACACAGCAGAGCCAGGTGGCCACCCAGTCTACTGCATCATGGGTAATGTAGTCCTTGGCTCCTCCGCCCACCCTCTAGTTCCCATCTCTACTCTTCTAGGAAGCAGAGCTAATATGATGCAAACGCTTGTTTTTGTGGGAAGATTGCAAAAAGAAGAGATGAGATAGATGGACAGGTCTTCACTCAGGCACGGCTCGGTTTCTGTTGGATCTCCCAGTGCACTCTGGGAAATGTGGTCCTCAGCTTTCCAGGCTCATGAAGGCGACCACCTGCTCCAGCTTATAGGCCAGTCTCTGTTTCCTGGCGCCATCATCCTGCTCCAGCGCAGACACAATCTGCCAGAGAGAGATGACACATCAGTTATACATGCCTACAAACAACCACATATTTCTCTCATCTGCACTTTTCATTTTGATTTACTCAAATGCTATGCATTTCTAAAAGCTTTAAGGCTGCGTTACACTTAAAATGTGGTGATTTAATAGCGCTAATAGTGTTGAACATTAGATGATGATGATAATATCATGCATTTGGAAGTGTTCTCCATACCTCTTCTGTATATTTGCCCACGTAAGAGTAGATCTCGCTGAGGGAGCTCATGGTGTTGAACTCATTCATGTGCATGCGGGACTGCTCTGCCAGATATGCGTTCATATCCTGGTCACTGATCGCAGGCATCTTACTAATGTCGGAGTAATATCTGTAAAAAATGCAGAGAAACATATATATATATTTTTAAAAAATGCTTACAAAATGGACATGTGACAGGGCTTGATGCAGTCTTTTTATAATTCATGTAGAATTACATGTTTCAGGGTCACTTTTGGCACTGACTGAGAGCTGTCTTGCTGCTTACAATCAGTTCGACATTTACTTTCTGTGGCAGTACAGCTGCGGCTTACATCAGCGAGTGACTGTGAGTCTTAATGAGCTGCTGTCCTTGAAAGTTTTCCAGAGATCAGCGGATTCTATAGGATGCTGGAAATGTTCAATAGTGCCCCCATATACGCTGACACTAAACACACTCTAGCACATCCAAAACAAAATGCACACGCATATATAAAAGCCCACAATTACTGTAGACACAAGCACTGTTACAAAATTACTGCCTACATAGACATCAGTCTTCTAATGCAGCATCCCAACCATCATGGGACGTTATACGTGATTTGGAATACTCTACTTAGGCAGAAACTAAACTGAGTTTGATGTTAACATGTTGCTAAGCTAATGGTGTGATGCTCTAATAAGCTTAAAAACACACAGCACATAATAATACAAACATTTTTATCCAGAATTTTATTTATGAATGAAATATGTTAATTATAATCCATATTTCTCTCACTTCATTCACCACCTCTCATCAATGCATTCTGGGATTGCCTTTCCATGAAGGATACATGCGATGCTACGGGGTATCTTATGAGGCAGTATAATTAACATGCCTATCTTTTGGAACAGCCTTCATGCCTGGTGAGCGCCCACGATACCTTAAAATGCTGTCCCTGTAGGCAGCTCACTAGGTTTTGGAACGGAGCAACACTGTCTGTTGTCTTTGGGTGGCTGGTGCGTGTGAGTGAGTGAAAGAGTGTTGGTGGAGGAAAAGCAATCAGTCACTGTCACCTGCAGCTGCAGAGGCTCTGTCGACTCTTTAATTAAGGCAGGTCATTTACATTTTTAATTCCTGCACCATGCCAACTCCTGGACTCAACACATTCACTGTCTAACCAGTGGCATGCGTGTCTGTTTGTGAACACCTTGAGTGGCAGGTACGTGCTGCAATGCACCATGGGGCATCAGTGGAGGAGAATGGCATAGTGTTGAACGAGAGAGATAGAGAGGGGTTATAATCTCCAGGTATGCCTTTCCCAAAGGAATCTATTCTCCAGTGACAGGTACACTCCATAGACGAGTCCACACATTTAAGTTCTCTCTATGTGTCCACTGCTTCCCAAGGCTAATGACTGGCAGTTCGCCTGGCACTAATTAATACCACGTTTAAATGTCAGCTGTTCGTCAACCAGAACGAGTCCATGCTGGTTATTCCCTAGTATCGTGCATGCATGTATTGCAAATGGCTAAATATGGAAATACACTTTCTGACCAATGAATGACCATGACTTTTACAGTAATAATGAAGAACTGGAAATGGCATTTAAATTTTTTTTGGAGATTATAATTAACATATAAAAACAGATATGTTAGAACACGTTGTTCTCAAGGGCACGGTACCCCTGACTGTGAATTTAGCTTTCCTCCAACGTCCCCTGACCAAACGCTGCCTCATTTACCTCTTTCCTCTAAAACAGATCAACCCCTGCATTTACGAAGACATGCAAGGATCAAAGGCAGCACTTCACCTGCTCTTCTTGCTGTCTTTTTTGCTGGGTAATTTTAGCTTGGCCCTCTTCATGTGCTCTCCAGTCTCATATATGTGTCTCAGCATGGTGCAGATCTCTAATCTATAAATCTCTCTCCTCAATTCATCTGACAAAAGGATTGTCTCAATCCACACAGATTTGTCACCTCTCAGGATATTACAGAAAACAACCAAACAAGGAGCAAACATGAGAGCCTTGACTCAGAACAAAGAATCTATAATTGAGAATGTATATTACCTGGTTTCCTGAGGTACACTTATGGTGTTAATTAAAATTAAAATTAAAATTTTGTCATAATTTAGAAATAAATGGCTATGTTCTACCCTGATTTTTTCCCTCTGATTTGAATGCTCTGTTTGAAGGGGCGTGTCTACTCTGAGACTGTGATTGGCTAACATCTTTGCAAATGAAATATTACAAGTGGAACCCTCTAAAATACTTTTACTACATTTTTACTCTTACAGCTGTCGGAATTAATGAATCGTGAAGAGTGCTGATTATTGCATTATATTTAGATCTATTCATATCTCATGGAAGGTTGCAGTGATGAGCATTGAGCATAGGAGACCGTCTGTTGATCGCGTGAATGCAGTGATCTTGTCATTGCAATGCAGTTTCTGCACGCTCACGAAATGCTTTCACTATAACTAACAATGCAAACATGATGTAAATACAGTAAGAGATTCTGACATGACTAGGACATTCGTTCATTTTTCCACAGTTAGAAATAGCACAACATCTGCATCGCAATCTTGTTATCACAATCTTATCATAAACAACTACTTTAGATCCACTTGTCGTTCATGTACTGAACATCGGCGGGAGGGGACAACAATGTGACTGTTGTTGTCTTGCTCCAGAGGCAGTCATATAGAAATGATTGTGCCCCTGTGATGACACATGCCACCTCGGATCCAAACTAAGCTTTTTTACAGCTTAAATGCTTTTTTATTAATGACAAGGATATTTTAAGTTATGGAACTTCCAAGACGTACAGTATTAATGATACATAGACCTCTTATATGCCAAAAGATCAAGGAAAATTTGATTTTTCATGTCATGACCCCTTTAAACGCATAGATGTCAGCACCTTTAATTAAAGTAGGCTCTTCTCACCTCGGCAGGCATGTTTTAGCATGATCTCAGTCCTTAAAGATGTGTAACACATTATCTAATGCATGAAAATGAGATTTCTCATCATCTCAACTCTTTCGTAGTGAATGTGAGCTGGCAGCGTGATTACGGTCTTATAATTTCCCCATCACACTCATCTGCCAGCCACCTATCTCCTCCAGCAGTCTCTAATATCTCACGGCAAATAAACACGCTAGTCAGAGGCTGAGGGTCAGTGGCGTGAGCAGAGACACATGGCGCTGATGAGTTTTATCAGTGGTGTTTGTTTACTGTACGGTGGTGGGCTTTTGTAGAACCAGCGCTGTGCGACACACTTTCTATGTGAAATGAGCTGTTGCCTTCAGAATACAATGGAATTATGTACATTTTTTGACAGTCATTGCGTGGAGGAAGATGGAGTTCCTTAACTCTGTCTACCCATGATTCTTTTCTTGGCATTGTTGAATGTAGTGCCTCTCACCCAGAGGATTGTGGGAAAAGCAGAAAAGTTTGTCTCTCTCACCAAACAGTGACTAATTGCTCTGGTGCAGTGTTGGGTAGACCCAGAAGATCTACTGAACTACAATAGAGCTGCAATTCATCATCCTGGAGTTCTACAACACACTTCAGTCTGATTACCAGCAGCTACACACACACACACACACACACACACACACACACAATACCTGCAGGACATAATAAAATTCTTGGCTCTTATTCACAACAATACCCACACAAACACTGTATATCTGCATCTCCTCTGATTAAAAATGTTCACAAGTGCACACACACACATTAAAGCACTTGAGCGGTTTCTCCTTGTTTCTACCATATCGCTTCACACAGAGACTTTAAATTCATGCAGACCACAGGTTTGCAGGTTTAAGATCATTCTTGCTGATATGGGTTTGCCAGGCTGTGGTGGTCTATCAGATTCTGTGATTGACTGTCTTTGGGTTTGGCTGTTCAGTCATTTTGCGTACAAGAGTGTACTCACACTAGGCGATCTGAACCGTGCCCGAGCACGTTTGACCCCCAAAGTCTGGTTCGTTTGGCTAGTGTGATCACGCCGTACCATGCCCGGGTGCCATCGCTTGGAAGAAGTAGGCCAGAGTATGGTTTGATTGGGCTCGGGCGTAGTGTGATCGCTAACTGTGCCGTTCATCATTACAACAGCAATATCTTCTTATACTACTTGGATACTACACTTTTCAATTAATTTAATTAAATCGAGTATATTTAAGTTTATAACGGGTCTGGTTCTCACCTTATTGATGAACAGGAATTGTGGACAATCACCCTAAGATTTCCTTTCTTTCTAGATCTTGCAAACATGTTCTTGCTTACCTCTCCACCCAGCTCTTGTAGCTGGGAATGTCCTTGGCGTACAGCAGCTTGTTAGATGGGGAGTCTTTGCCCAGGCGATGCTCTGACGTCGAGCATGAATCCATGAAGGTTTGAGCCACCACAGACAGACAGGCATCCGTGATGCTGCTCTTGTGGATGTCGAACACAAACTGTGGGTTCTTGATCACGTTCACCCAAAACCGTAGAGGTAGACTGTGGAGAGCAGAGGATGTGTTTTAGTGGCATTCTTTTATTTTGAAAAGGTCTTTTAATGCATAAGAAAGCAGTTTCTGAACAGGAAGCAGTGGCTTTATGAAACCTCAGGCTGCTTTTAGACATTTAAATATATATTGAATAGACAATGGAATGATATTGATAAATGAAATCGTTTTAATTTAGATGTGCAGATCCAGTTTTTCTAGCTTGGAATGGCTTCATGAGCATTTGCACCATACTCCGAGACTTTCACTGATATATCTCATATTAGTTTGTTTGTATCTGTGCGCTGCCCTGCAATCGTGCACCTGTCTAAAACAATAAACGTATACAAGGCTACTTTATACCCCGGCCCATTTGTGCTAAAGTGAAATCAACTTAGCCTAGACCCTAGGTGTGTGTGTGTGTGTGTGTGCGTATCTCGAGGGTCACAGATGGTGTTTGCTCTGGGAATCTGTGTGCCTGTGTCTGAGACTGCAGAATTCTCATTAGTTTTCAAGACAGCTTTGGTTTTGTCTTAGATAACAAAAACTGAGGAGAGGAGACGAGGGAATAAGAAAGGACACTGCAGTGAAATGGATGCAGAGTTTTGCATCAAAGTGAAAGAGAGAGAGAAAACACTCAACAAAAGCTTTTCCATAGTAGCCCCCTCTCTGTTGCCCTCTGAATTCATTCAACAATAACAACTGCACCAAAGAGGATTTAGGGAGCAAACTGTGTATTATGACTCCCAATTTAATCAGAGAGAATCAACTGGGATTATCTGCATTCTATCAAAAGGATATGAATGCTGTAGCAATGAGTTGACACCCTTGTAAACCTGCCACAGCTGGCCTCCGTTCAGAACAAAAAGCAGGATGTGTCTAAAGCGCCATACTTTAGAGAGAGCTCTCAGTGGAGAGTGAGTGGATCAGGAGATGGGAATGATGTCTGGATGGACTAGATCCCAGCTAAATATAGAACTCAGCTCAGCGCAGCTCTCTCTGGGAAAAGCCTCACATTCTTCTGTCAATCTTTTTGGGTTTCTTCTGCCTGTTTTTTTTTTCGTGTAAAGGTAGAAAGATTTGTGGGATGGTTGTGATGTATTAGGGAATCATAGTTTTATGTCCAAAAAAATTAATCAGCTTTAAAATAATGTCTTGTGTATCTCAGTGTTCAAAAAATAATATAGTCCCCCAACAACTGACTAGTTGATTAGTGAGATTTATCTTGAAAGATCAGGTGAACCTGAAACCAGCGTATATAGGACTTTAAATGTGTGGTCACGTTAACAAAATCTCTGCTAATTTTCATGGACAAGAAAGGTCCATTGTCAATAATGTAGCAATGTATGAAGCACATCTCACAAACCAAGCAGTGTATCCATCACTCTAATTAACTAGAATCCGACATGAAATCTATGTGGGGAAATCTTCACCGAAAGAACAATTAATTGACTATTTGTTCAGGCAACCCAAGCCACTAGTCTATTTGGAAAATACTGTATGTACTTTTGCACATCCTTACTTACAATAGACATTAATATGTCTGGACATGGAAGAGTGTTGAGACTGTATAATTTAACGGTGTGCTCACAATAGCTATGTTTCCATCCAAAGTTGCGTATTTAACGTATGCGCAAATTTTAAATATCGCATAAAACATTTGTGAATAAAGCAGTGTTTCCAACCAGCGAGTCAAAGAGAACAAAAACGTCACTTCCTGATAAACTGGTGCTAAATATCACTAAGAAAAATGTAAGCTTCTGCAATAGAAGCCATTGTATATAATAATTTTCAGATATAATAAATGATTTGCACCTCAGAGTGTGTAAACGAAACACAATAAACGCTGTCATGTTATCTTGCACTCAAATGCCTGGTATTTGTGAACGCAATCGTGTGAGGCACTTCTGGGAGGGAACTAAACCGAACCACTTTAACGATAGACTTTGCTCAGGCATTACAGAATGACCAAAACAGCATTTCAGATGCTGTGCAATGACATCGGTCCGTTGGTTGGTCCAGTTGTGCTGTTACATTGCAAAGTTATGCATATCAAGGAATTTATTCAGTAAAAGTGTTTCCATCGATGTTTATGCGCATGTTTTCATGTCGCATAAAAAAAATTATCCTGCTCATTTGAGCATATAAGTTTTTTATGCGCATTTTTAGAATTTATGCGCATCTTGACGTTTCCATCCAGCGTTTTTTTTATGCAATAGCCCAAAATGCGCATAAAAATAGGTGGATGGAAACATGTCTAATGACAGTTTGAGGTCACCGAGTCAATGTACTGTTTTTTTTTTACTGCAGTATTTAACTGTATCGGAAGGTGAATCACACTTTCATTGGTAGTCACTGCAATGTGTCATTAGCCGAGTTTCCATTACAGATTTACGCAAAACTTTTGCAATATTTTCTAAATTTTGATACAAGATTATTGCGAAATGACAGTGTTTTCATCAACAAATGACGGTGTTTACGACAAGTCATTCCAAAAATTATGGCAAAGGATGTTGCTAGGTTTATGTATATCCCAGCCACTGCACTAACCATTATTTTTAATTAAAGGAGACGCAGGCATGTTATCCAAGCATTAATGGCAAGTAAAGCCCCTTATACTTGGGAGCGGCAATGTATGAGGTGTTTCTGGGTGTTTCTCCCTCTTATCTGCTTCGAGGTCTTGATAAATTCAAATTGTGGCTTTTCTTAGTTGTTTAGAATCCAGTATTCCCATAATACTTTTGTCTTTTATGAGTTTAATGAAGAACTCTCGTCTTCTGTCCAAAAATACCGTACCCTCTTTAAAAAATGATCGACTTTTACATACGGCAGGTGACCTGTAAATGTGAAAAGAAAAAAAAAAATGTTTCCATTGTAGTTTTGTGAAATATTCCTTTTTCGAATTGCCTGAAAAACCATCTTATACGATTGTAAACTTTTTTTGCGATATATGGGAGTTTTTGCGAAACTGACGTTTCCATTGAGCGTATTTTCAATTCACAAATTCAATTTGTGCAATTTAAAGGGTAATGGAAACACAGCTACTGAGCATTTGCATAGTTGAACTTAACTTTGCATTGTCACTGTTGCGTCAAATTTCCATCGTTCTGTCACTGCAAATAACAGTTAATGTGAGCGTCCAGCAATAGCATTAATTCTGTTCATCTGCATTGAGTACTTTCTCAAATAAGAGTTAATTTAGCCAATCCAAACAAACTGTTTTGATTATCTGTATCTCTGCATTAACAGCTTCTACTCTGATTGACACGCTGTACCGCCCAATCCTCGCCCAGTCACAAGATAGACAATGGCATGATGGATGATTCACAAGCGCCTCGCCCATCAGCAATCCATCTCTGCCTGGCTTTGGTTAAAGATCTGATGCTTAAGGCATCCTTTGATGCATTTGAAGAAGTGATCTGTAACAAACTGGGGAATCCATCATTTAGGTTGTGATTTTCCTGAATGAATTCTTTTGGGTTTGATAAAAGTCAGTCTAGATGTTCAAGTGCAAATGGCTAAAAATCTGTTCCTTCAAAGCTTCCTTCAAAAAGGTTAAAGCATGCTTAAAGTAGAGTGTTTTTGTGCTGAAAAACTTGATTTGGGTGGTTCAAACTAATATTAAAGAAGTGTTTGTGTAGGACACACTCAAATAAGAGGATAAGGAAGAGACTTGGACATCTTAAGTTGCCATCTGGATTGTCTAGACATGTCTTTTTTGGCAAAATCAATCAAAACACGTAACCCCACAGTACACCTTACACAAATAATTTCAATTTCCCATTAAACAAAAGCTAACAGGCTGTAAACAAAATAGTGATTATGCCTGTGCTTTCATAGCCAAAAGCATTTAGCTTTAAAGTGTTAAAATCCTCTACAGACAGCAAATATGCCCCCCACACAGCACTGGCCCAATTAACGGCCTGTGTGGTGGCAGCAGCACATTTAGCCACACAGATAAAGCTGAGCCTGTTGTTTTTTGCACAATATCTGAAAATAGAGCTATTCCATTTTCTGTGAGAGACATTAGTTGTCAGCAAAAGCTGGCTAGCAGTGCATTAGTCCTGTAGAAGACCCTCTCACGCACATTAAAAAATATCACAGACACTGCAGTGGCATCGGGCTGTGATGCCTGGCAATGAGCACGAGATGATAAATTGCTATTTAACGTTCCACTCTTTGTGAGAACGATTCCATTAATGTGTAATGCAAGAGTGACCCTCTGTGCTCTCCAGAAACACTTAACTCTCTCAAATGGCCCTGAAACACGCTGCAGGGGGAGATGGGGGGAAATTAGGTCTATAAAACAGAGTAAATAGGGGACTGTACCCACCACCTCCCTGCTGTGCCCTCACATCAATATCATCACTTCATCCCCCATAGCCCCTTTGGGGTGGTGCGTGATGGGACACTGGCAGAGGCTAATGATAGATTACCACTCATTAAATGTAGTGCCAAGCTTTCTTTTCCCCTCTCATCCACTCCACCCCCTCATCTCATCCCCTATTCCTTTCTCACTGGATCTAGTTGTTTGTTTAACTCCCACAACCCCCTTCCACCATGGGGACATGCCTTTATATTGGTTGGGTGAAATTAATTTGGAAGCGAGTGTTATTAATTTCTCTCATACTCATCATCCATGGTAACAGCGACATGTAGTGAAGGTGTCTGCTCTTATAGATCTGACTTTTATTATAGTTTTACATTTCAGTTTAATTTAGGTTATATATATATTTTTTTTCTTATATAATAATTTTAGTATAAAATTACCGTATGAGGTCTCTTACCAGTTGCTCTTCCATGTGTGTCTGACGTGCGGGTCGTGAATGCTGTGCTTGTCGGCCTGCTCATCCAGGAAGTCAAACATGTACTTGATGGCAAGAGGAAGGGCACTTCCTCTATGTGCTGTGCTGAAGATGGTCTCAAACAGGTCATCCACAAACTTCTGTAGAGTGCCCTGAGGAATCACAAAGAATGAAGAAAAGGGTTAATTTTCATCAATCCCATCCCATCTTCTCTGTCCTGTGCTTTGATAGGACTGGTGTTGTCAGTGTTACAGACTCTGTCCATATATGAATCTTCCTGAAGACGCTGCATGGACCTGATATTTAGCAATGACATCAGCCGATGCGTTCCTCGGAACAGCTATCTGTGTTTATGAAAGTGTTTGTGGCCACCTGTCAGTAATCCCACCAATGAAACCAGCATTTCTGAATCAAGCTCTTTGATAGTGAAAGTGTTACTTTGAAGTTCACCTTTAATATCATGTGACGGAAGCGATTCTGCCTAAGCTTCTTTGTGCGGATGGATTAACGTCCAACCCGCACCATTGACCCTAATTTGATTTAATGGCGGTGAGTCTAAGAAGGAGAGAAGATGACAGAATCTAATCCACTTGTAATAAAAGAACTGATAGGATGCACGGAAGAGTGAGTGAGTGAGAGAGGAAAGAGTATCAAAAAGCGCCGCCCGTATCTTGCAGCCAGCAACGGCTACACACCCGGATGAGGAGTGCACAAGGCAGCACACAAAATCCTATTTCCGTTTGAGCAGACGGCAAGAGTCGGTGAGGAAGAAGAAAAAAAAAATCCCGTTAGCTGACAATCATGACAATAATTCTACTGTGTCCCAGATCCCTGACAGCTTATCTTTTCCCTATGAAGATGAAAATACATATTTCTCACTCGCACCCTGTATCAACGCAGCGACAGCTGCAGGAGGCTGGCGACAGGGATGACTGCAAGGGTTCTGGCAGGTGTCATCCTGTGTGACGACTGACATCATCATTAGTCGCCCAGAAACCAAAGTGGCTATTTGCAGGCGTTTGAAAGTACCTGGTCATTATAGCGCACTTAAAAGCACACTATCAGACACAGGCGGGCAGTCAGAGAAGCATTACACTTTAAGTGATCTTGTTCCGGACAGGTGAGGAAAGAACATTTGTGTAATTGCAAACAGAAAGAGGGGAAAGTGCAGAAGACAGAACGAGAGAGGAAGAAAGATTAAATAAAACCTGGCATAATGGAGGGAGATGAAAAAAGGTAAAGCTCACCCATCCTCAGAGACAATGATGGACCGAATGCGAAAAGCGTCAACACCCCAGGCAGATCACTGGTATTTATTGCAGGGGTGAAAGCCAAACAGTCAATTACAGTGCCGTCACACCAATCATTTTTCACCAAGAATGATGGTGTCTGCGATAAACTGGTTATTTCACAGAAATAATCCATCTAAAAATATGACACACAGTCTGCAAGTGGAGTAGGGTAATCACCAGGGCATTTGTGCTTGTGTGTGTTCGAAAAAAGTCTTGCGACACTCCTGCTCGATTACATCAGAAATATTTCTTGGTGGTCAGAATCACAGACACGCATACAGCTCTGCAAAAAGCATAATCATGTCCCAGTGCTTCAGTTTCCCAGCATTAGCCATAAAGAAAACATGGACAGTGGACTTCACATCCAAGCTTATCCAAACACCAACCACAAATATGTGGTTTCTTTGTGGATCTTCCCTTTGCTGATCATCCAATCATTTACAAAAGTTATTACTTTCTGCCCTCAAAATATGATTTGGGGTTACGTTACAGGATGAGTTAAGTTCCAAAGTTAAATAATAAGGGATATAGATTTGAACATGGGCAATAGTAATAATAATGCCCACTTAATCAAACCAAATCTTCTATTCCATTTCCTCAACTTCTTGATGTCCTTGAAGCATTATGCTTTTCAAGTAGTGAGGGATCTGTATTCAAATCAAAACAATTATCTGTTTACCAGCTCTGCTTACGCTGTGACGTCAAGTCAGCCAGCATGAAACTACTGGAGAAGACGGACCAACTGCAGTTTGGAGCAAATAGCATAAACATGAACTAGGGCTGCACGATTATGACAGAAATCATAATTGTCGATTATTCCCTTGAAATTGTAATTGCGATTATTACAATTTACATTGAATGATGTTTTGAATACTGCATGCCATATTTTTATATAAAAATAAAAAACAAGCTGAAAACACTCTTCTATAGCATTAAGCCTCTAATGACCAGTACATTGGTTTGGTTTCTTCTTTAAATAATAATAAAAAAATAAACATATGGGCCATTTTCCTTGTTGCATTCGCACCACCAGTAGGAGCTCTGAAATGACGTAAACTGTGCTTGTTGTTGTGACTTTTATTTTGACTGCACAGCAGACTTTTATTTTGAAAAGCTCAGTCAGATCCTGAGCACACAGTGCTCACTTTCTCCGTCTTCATTAGTTAATGATCTGTGTAACAGTCCTGTCTAATATGTTATTAGATACAACCGTTAAACAAAGAAAGTAGACAGTATATGAAAAAGTATTAGCTTTTGCCGTGTGGTTGATGCCCAATGTGGCTCGCTGAGGAGAAATACAAAAATTCACTTGGACTGCTCAAAGTCACGCTGGATTTTCTCCTAGTGTAAGGTTGAGAGGTCCATCTATCACGGTTTTCCATGTTTGTAGTTAGAGCGTGGATTAAATATATAGGCTGTGTACACAGCTTTTTAAAAATGGCGGGTACTGGTGTTTTGCGTGTGTTCGCCGAATCAGCGTACACTTACGTCACTGGTAGTTGCTTTTTTGCTGGGTTAGACCTTTTATGCTCTGAAGTAGTCGTGATTCACCTATTACAATGTAACATGCTCTAAACACACCTCTTAAACACGGAGAATAATGTCAGTGGATATTTTTTTGTAATCGTGCCTTTGAACGATTACGAAATTGTGGCATCCTTAATTGTAATCGCGATTAGAAATTCTATTAATTGTGCAGCCCTAACATGAACCATTTGACACTGTGGCCTCTTGCAATAATCACTAACTCCACATTCTAGCGATTTGATCTCATTCTAGAAGGTTTACATGTTTCTAAAAGGATAAGATGCATTGACAACTTCAACCCCATGAACATATTTTGACATTCAGTCTGGAATATCAAACATGAGCTTACCTTAGTGGCCAACAGCCTGGTCAGGTAGATCTCTGAGACCATCTTGCTGCCACGGTCTCCCTCCTTCTGGTCTCCATGCTCATGGTTCTTTACCAGATGCCACACCTTAACACCACTCTCCAGGTCAGGTGTGATCATGGGTGTGCGGGAACGCAGGCTGTCTGGACTTCCCGTGTACTTGATCATGTTTTCTGTTGGAGTGAAAAGACAAAAAACCCATCAGATGGCGGTTCCTCAATCTTCCTCTGCTGACAAATGTCCCGTGCAGCTGTTCATATCTGTTCCTATCTGTAAAAAACACATTGCCTTTTGTTGTGCAGTACTGGAGATTGGATATGAATCATTTAGAACGTACGGATGCTTAATTTTTTATCCCTTTCTCTCTTGCACGCTTTCTCTCCGGTGGACGTGCGTGTTCGCTCACTTTGGCGGACACAAAATCGAACAGGTGTCAGGCCAGATGAAATATTCATGCTTCAGCCAATAGGGAGAGATCAGCCATGACATTTAAAAAAACACAGAACTCGATGAATGTTTACACAGTGTGAAAAAAAATTGATTGGCAAAGGCCTGATTTGGTAAGATAAAAAAAACGGTTCACAGTGGCAGATGCAACAGAAATCAATCTCTCCAGGGGAAAGAGACAGGGAGAGAGAGAGAGAGAGAGAAGAGGAAAAAGAACCCGATAAAGAAAGACAAGAACACCTTCAGAAAAAGACAGATAGAAAGGGATGACAAATTAAAAAAAGGAATTAGAGAGGAGAGTGAGTGTGCACATAATATTTGTATTCACTGTGACTACGTTCACAGTACCTCACATTACTTTCTACAAGTTGTCAAACATAAACACTAACTGTGAAATAATGTTGTCACAATACTGGGATCTCCAACTTTGATACGATACCTTGAAAAATATCGATATTCGATACCACAGGGAAAACTGCCATATATACTGCCATACAGATGATTTATTATCTCGTAATTTTGTTGTAATTATTGTAATTTTGTTTCTTAAACACAGAACAGGGAGGCTTAATTTGAATCGTTGAACTACAAAAATAAAAAGACTAAAAAGTAAACAGTAATAAAATAAGAACAACTGAACAAATTGCAAACGATAGCACAAATAAATACAATTGAATAAAGAGACATTAAATAATGGCTTTAAGTTTATCAAGTAGGTCTAACAGTATATGCAGGTAAGAAATACTACACAAATGAAAGTAATAAAATATCAAATAACACTGGATAGTTTTCATTTTAAAAATTAAATACAGATTATTGCTTACAATTTTCTCTGTCTTTTGCAGCAGGTTTATTAGGTTGCTGTCACTTTAAGAGCTTATGCATGAATCTAATATACTGTTACATAACATGTGTTTTCTCTCAACTATTTACATTCTAAAACTGACTGTATTTACCTGAATACTCGGCAAGATGGCCATTTTGACAATTTTGTATGTATTTGACCATTTAAGTGCAATAAGCAACAATAAAGACGTCAATTTGGTACTTGCGAGCTGTTTGAGAGGTGGCTTTATGAGAGCTCCAGTGGTGCATGCGCTTTTGGTGTGAGCACTAAACCTATAATTAGAAACATAGAAATGACTAAAATTATGCGCAATGAATGAGACTAATGAGTGAGAGGAGGTGGACGTGTCGCCGTCAGAGAGAAGAGCGAGTGAGAACGCGCAGCTGGTATCGGTGTATCGAAATATCAATTTTTTTGACAACTCTAGTGTGAACCTAGCCTATACATGGTGGATATTTGATTAATAAAACTGATGCAGCCTCACAATAATACACTTTCTTTTCACAATATCTTTCCATCATGCTCAGACGGCTCAAAACGGGTCTTCTGCTCGCCCTGTTTGAAGAACCTCCATGTCGTTTGAAGGTACTTCTGAAAGAGTGAAGTGATGTGTGGCATTTTATTTTCAGTCTTTCCCATCTGTCACACTCCCTCTCTCTCTTCTTTAAGGCTCATTTAGAGTGCAGGAAAGTATATGGAGATGAGATTATTTTAATGGTCTATTTGATCTGTAGGGGGAGTGCTCGGACGGCCCTGAGCTTTGATCTTGAGCTTTATCAGACCCAATCGTACAAGGGACTGATGGCGGGCGAATGACAGGGACGGATTCCGAGTCTCAGGAGGGAAGTCAAGTGCAAAGAGACTCATTTTCTCTGCTTTTACCTTTGTATGCTGCCCGACTATCTCGGCTCTCTCCACGTAATTCCGTTTGAGCTTCGTTCCTGTTCCCTTTTGTGAGTGGCTGAGATGCTACACATTTAACTTATGCTTTTCTCTTACCTCCCCGTGAGATGACAAGACTATTTTTTAAACTCCTTTTCTTTTCGCAGCTTAGGTGGAATGTTAGCCTGCCTTGCTTTAAAAGCTTTAGTCAGTAAATTCTTAATGTTTTGTTTTGTGTGCTGAGTGTACTGTTTTGAATGAAATTAGAAAAGGAATATAGGAGCTGACAAACACAAACCATATTTGCTAGCAGAGGTTCTGGAGACAGTGGAGTTGTTTACAGAGTTGTATGCGGTGACCTGCTTTGGTACAAGAGCTACCACAGCATTATCAGGCACCTGTGAACACAGAAACAAAGATTATCATAGACAACTTTCAAAAACCACACAATATATCTATACTTTAGCCCTCTTTAAAAACAATTGTAAACAAGTATGATGTCTTCAGCATTATAATGGTTGGGTAGAGTTATCGGTCAAAATCTTTTATTTCTCTGGTAAATATTTAACTGTATGAGTGAAGGACAAGATGGGATAATCTGCTTCCATTTCAATAAGCCTCTTCCGATGGGATGGGCCGGGCTATTTAACTATATGCTTCAGCAACTGCTAAGCACAGTAAGCCTTAGCAAGACAAATTCAATTAACATGTGGGGGCCTCTACTCCCCAACGAGGCACCCCTCCATCTACATAATTTGCTATTGGAATGCCTGCGGCACTTACAGGGTTAATTGAGGTGACGGTGTAGATCTAGATGGTTTGGGCTCAGAACTGCACGGGGACATGAAACAAGGGAGGGAGGGAGAATATGGGCCTTACAGACCATTAGGACATTATTCTTACACCCTTAACCTCTTTTCTCCCAGGACAAAATCAATGTGAAGCCGTCTTTGTTTACTGCTGCAGACAGCTGTCCAAACTTCAATGGAATCAAAACAGATATTTCTTACACCTCGGTGTAGTAGATTAGTAGATGAATGACTATGTGAAAGGAGACTTCAGACAAGGGCTATATTTCCCTGAAAAGGGGCTTTTTAGAAAACAGCCGAGATTTTCTCTTTTATCTTTCCTCTGTGAGCAAGTTTACGCTTTAAGAGAGTCTCTGTATTCCTGATAGCATTCAGACGCATCAGATATCTGAAATGGGGCTTATACAACCCCAATGTGACGCTTCCCAAGAAGACATCAAAGAATTAATGTCAGAGCCAGATGCATTTGTAGCACTTCGATTTGGAGGAAAGTATTAAAGATGACTTGATATATACATTAGAAATGCACAGAGGATGCTTTATGACAGACATATCAGACTTTAGTGTGGCACGGCATGACTTTTTACATTGTGTACTGCACTAAACTAGGGAATTTGTGCTATTAGAGAGGAAAGAATGAAAGAAAGTCAGTCATGTATGTGATGCAAGGAGAGAAATGAAGAAATAGGAGATGGTACGGGGGTACACGGAAGGTCTATTCCCCCTCTTCAGCAACTCTAACAGGCTTAGGGTGTCTGATAGCTTTTTTGTCAAGGATAGCATGCCCTCCCCGACTGAAAATGAATTAACTTCTGTCTTCATTATCTCATCTCCGATTCCAATCAACAGCTAATCCATTCTGCCGCTCGCAGCCCTGCACCCATGCGCCGCCCCGTGACATTTAATTTAAGTACTGTGCAGACTCCTCTCTCTCAAAAAGCTCATTTGGAGGGTGGCTTACGAAGGAAATTATTTACACCGTAATGAAGCGCTGCCTGTCTCCTCTCCACCCTAAACTGCCTCACCCAGCCAGACAGATAGTCTGGGGCTCTTCACACTTTGAGTGTTTATATAATTGCAGATAGACAGGTTTTATCAGTCCCCTGCTGAGACAGCATTGCCATACCTGACCTCTGAAACTCAATGGTCCCTTCCAGATCTGTCAGTCAGACTCGAAATGACCTGGAAGCGACTTGACTGCACCCTATTATAGAGGTCAATGGGGGCATTAGATTGCTCGATAGGGCTGAGATGCAATGAATGTTACAGTGTGTATGTTCCCCTAAACTAGATCAACTAAGAAAAACAAACCAAAAGCAATTACCATCATAGAAATCTTTTCTCGGCTCAGCCTTCTTTGTACTAATCACCTTATAAAGGTTCCTTGTTACATCTGAGACAAACATTAATAGAGCATTACACTTCTGAGCCTCATAAAAGACATTTATCTCACATTCAGATCTCTTTGTTTCGGTATTAGTTACTCTGTCAGAATCTGAGCTATTATTGAAAGCCCACGCCAAAACTCACATCACACAGAGAGCTGTTTATCAAAAGTCATTAGCTAGATCATCTAACCAGGGTGTCAGACTACAGCTACACCTGCACCTGCATCCCACCGCTGTCAGATTAAATGTACTGGGACATCTGGAGATGCTGCTTTAAATAGAAAATAGCAATGCTGATCCTACTTGTGATTTAAGGTAGATTTCAAACGCTCAAATCCATCTTTACGATGGCAAATGATTTGAGTACAAAACAGCCAAAGCGAACCAAATAAAAGCCTCTCTGATCATTTTTCTCGTAAGAAAAGGGATGGTAGGGATGATAGAAAGAAGAAAGAATGTAGATTTCTACCACTCTGAAGCATTCAAACCTGCATAATGAACAAATCATTACAGGAGTGAGTTTACCTGGAAATGTTTCTGGTAGTGAATAATCCACATACAGGATCTTACCTGGTAGTGAGAGAGCATGTTGAGTCTTTTCCAGTCAGCCTCGATCTTTGTGGTAACATCCTCATCCTGAAGAATGACCCGTACTACTCTGCCTTGACGCCACTCTGCAACAAGATAACACAAAGAAGTTAAATCCAATGTTTAATATTGAAAGTGCAGCCAAACCAATTATACCAACAGTTTTCACAATAGAGCTCATTTCAAAGCATTTTTACAAAGCCTATTTTAATAATACAATGTCATCTGGCCCTAATGAGCAGGGAACTTTGCATTAAATCATTATTATTATTATTATTGTTTAAATTAAAGAAATTTAAGGCCCTGTATACATTAGTGCGTTTTAAAATGCATACATTTTGCTACTGTTATAAGCCTGTCGTTTACACTACGTCGGTGAAACTCAAAAACAGAGACTTTAGAAAACGCTGCAGACCCATTTTAGTTTGAAAACACTCAGGTTGCCTTTCAGTATAAACGGACCAAAACAGAGACTTTTGAAAATGATGGCATGGCTGCCCACATTCGCTCTGCGTATCCTTGACGACCTAGTAAACAATAACATGGAGACTGAACTGGAATCTTTGCTGGCTTTGTTGTAATGTTTAGCTGCCACTGTGCAGTTAAACTCTGCATTCTTTTAATACTGCAGCTGGCTACATGCGCAGCCGGCAACTGTTTACACTTGTATGCGCATGCCCAGTGTGCATGAACGTTGTGACATGCGTTTTCGGCCGTGTAGTGTAGACGGAGATAGAGACTAAATGAGGATCATTTTCATTTTAAAACGCTGTTTTAAAACAAAAACGCACTAGTGTAAACGGGGCCTAACTTATAGTTGTCTCATAAGTTGGGATAGGAAGTATTTGAACACAATAACATCAACTTTAACAAAAAAAACATTTTTTCCCATCATTTTTGCACAAGAAATATTTTCAGTGCATTAAGCCAATACGCTTCAGCACTCAAGCAGACAGACTATTTTATGCACATCTTAGTGTTAAATATGCTGGTATTTATAGCATATAGTAATCGTAAAAATGATTCTATTTCTCCAGCTTTGAAGGAAGAAGTGGAGCTAAAAACCACACTTTTTTCAACTTAAGACAGGAATAATAGAAGAAAAGAGTCAAGGGACAAAGTCTATACTGAGAGAGAGAAGGAGAAAGAAATGAAAATGAGAGAGAAAATAAGGGTACGTGAAGAAGCATTTGAGAAAGTGAGGAAGGAAAGCAAAGGTAAATTAATCTCTTCTGCCCTTTGTTAGAGAGCTGGGCCTTCGTGGCCAGTGGATCGATGGGCGTGATTACAGCCATTGCTGAAAGCCACTTTCTTTTTCATCTGTAGAGGGTCGAGCATCTTGAGCCCAAACGGCCCTGATCGACCGCGTTAAGCCTCCTGCTGAGCTTGCTCTTATTGTAGTTACTGAACTCACTAGAGATGCACAACAAAATGCGAAGATATTCTCCCACCCTCCCCTCAGCACCCACCAGCCACTGTCTGCAGCCTCAGCAAAAACAGCAACGTGAAACGGTGATGAGATGGGTATCAGCGCTGAATGAAATAAACATATCCCTTTGCAATGTGATGTACGGATAACATGGCCAGGAACAAGAGAGATGTCTTTCTTGTTCTTTTTTTTTTTTTTGGACTCCCCTCCGCTACAAATGAATGTATGATTGGAACGCTAGAAGAGTGAGGCCTCTTCACACCGCCTGCTGCTATCTTTTGCTCTGATACCAACCAGAAAAGCAAAATTGCAATCACAAGCAGGATGATGAAACATGTCTCTGGATGATGAGAATAAATTCAAATCTCCGGTAGAGGCCCAACCATTGTTTTATATCTCACAACAGTACTGTCTATAAACATAAAGATGAGCCTAGACTCGAAGTGCAAACAGAAGAGTAAACAGAGAGAAGAATAGAAACTAAAAGAAAAAAAAATAGAAACAAAGAACAGAAACTAAAAGAAAAAAATTATGAAACAATAAGAGAAAAAAAAGACAAAACCAGACTAAAATAAGAAACCGAATAAAAGGAAAAGGCACAGCAAAAAAAAAAATAGAGGAAGAAGAGCAGGAGCAAAAATGACAGCAGCAGGATATAGCTGGATAGAGAAACAAACCAAAGAGATTGTTAAAATAGAGACTGGGATTGGCTGAAGTGCATTGATTTGTCTGCATCAATCTCTCATTCTTTAACTCTATCTTCCCTCCCTCCATCCCTGCCCTCAGGGGACTGTGACAGAGAGAATTAAAAACAAAGGCAAGGAACAGAAACACTTCGGTCCAATCTGTCTCAGAGGGATCGAGGAGATGGAGGCTACCTCATTCCTATTACCCATTATCTTTATCTGGCCCCCGGATCGAGCCAGAGAGTGTGCCGGCGCTCAGGAGACCCAGAGATCCGTTTACGAAATGCCGAGATGCCTCCTCTCATCCGGGGATGCCCGTTGCTTTATCTTACAACACACTCGCACACACTCCCTCAGACACTGTCCAATTCTCCCCCTAATAAAACAATAATAAAACAACACACTCGCCCTCTGGGGCCCATGAACCATTTTACACAGGAGAGCCTGTCAAAGAGGGTAAAATTATTTCTTCACTTATCATGGTTCCATTCCCTTATGGATAGACTAGCATTAGGCCATGGCTTGAGAAATGTGCTATTTGCAAAAACCAAAAAAACAGATCAGTCTATGTGGAACGAAGAGTGTACAGCATAAACAATCAGATTCTCATCTGAAAATTGTGAAAAAAAAAAATAGATCTGTGTGGATCAGTCTGGCTATTTTTTCCACAGTAACTGTGAGATGCTCCCACCTGTCAATTAGCAGTGTATAAATAAACTCACATACTGTAACAGCTGATATTTGTTTATCAGCATGTATGTTTAACACATGCATGGAGGCGGCAGCAGCTTATTGGTAAAAAGTGCTGGGGTTGTAATAAGAAGGTTGCCCGTTCAAACCCCAGAAGTAAGGACTGATAAACTTTAGACTTACTGGCATCCTCAATGAACTTTATTCTATTTAAGAGATAGTTTGCCCAAAATTAAAATTTTTGTCATCACTTACTAACCATCATGTAATTTCAAATCTGTTAAAGAACACAAAGGGAGAAATTGAAGGAAAAACCACTGAATTTTGGATGAACTATCCTTTTAGATAAAAAGCTTAATGCTGGCAGTTTGAAGTGGGTTGGAGGATGCAAAAGCTGGCTTGTAATCCAAAAGTTATTAGTTCAAATCCAAGAAAAAAAGCTTATTCATGAAATCAATAGTTACTGGCATGTTCTGTCACCTTGGAACAAGACTGAGCCACGAGATCTCGCAAGATTAAAATGTGACAAGATTTCTCGTCGAGGTGAAAAGCTGTCTCGTGAGTGATATTGCCATGGCAGAGTGAGTTTTGCTTTTTATAGAAATAAAAACCACTTAATTCAGCTGGATAACAGTCGCCGTCGCTACCTATTCACAGAGTACACATGATCGCGAAAGTGAAAGTAAACACAAACTATCTCAGGCTGGGCTGTGTAGTTGAAACAATCTCTCAGCTCTGTGTCATGCTTGAAGAAATAAATGGTCTCTATTTGCACTTTGAATATTGAGAGAGTGCTTTGATTATGGTTGCACATCACTTATTGTTTGCACTTAATAAGACTAAGATAAAACTGTTATTCATTTTTATAGTAACATTTTAAAATAAGGTTAACTTTAACATTAGTTAACTACTTTAGTTATAAACTAAGAAAGAACAATACTTATACAGCATTTATTAATCTTAATGTTAATTTCAACATTTAGTAATACATTATTACAATTAAAAGTTGCATTTGTTAACATTAGTTAATGCACTGTGAACTACCATGAACTAACAATGAATGACTAACATTCATGAACTAACATTAACAAATATTAATAAATAATGTAGAAAATGTATTGCTCATTGTTAGTTCATGTTAGTTAATACATTAATGTTACATAATGTTATTGTAAAGTGTTACCATTTTTTTATATTCTATTTTTATTTCTATGATCAATTTGTGGAAAGGAGTTCAGTTAGGACGTCAAAAGTTGTAGAAGCTCATAAATCATGTTTAGTAAGGCCTGAAGATACTCATATGAAATCATATAGGAGAGAAGCCAGTCAGTTGAGTTTGTGACAAAACCTTTTACAGTGCTTCAGTATTGTTGTCTTTTACTGCAGATTATAATTCATAATCAGAAAGTAGATTTCTTAAAAATAGTGTGTAAAAATTGTCTCATCTCATTCTCGTGAACTCAATCATATTGTCTCGTCTCGTGAGCTACCTGTCACGTCACACCCCTAGTGGACAGTCTCTGACATTAATGTATTGTAAGTGGCTTTGGATAAAGCTGCAATTGGCAAGTTACAATCTGTGCAGTTTGAGTACGAATGTGTGTACAACCTTACTTGTAGTTCCAAAGGTTTCAAGTTCAAATCCCAGAGGAGACATGGATCCTCAGCTGGCTACATAGTATGATTGTGTAAACCACTTAACTTTATATGCACTGCCTCTGCTTTTTCCAATATATCTCTTTGGATAAGAAAGTGTCTGCCAACTATTGTCTTTGCTACTGTAGTGTTTTTTTTTTTTTTTTTTTAAAGTATTGGGCTAAAAATCTCAAGGTTACTGGTTTTAATCCAGTAAAGGGCATTTATGGACTTTATTACTGAAACCTCTATAACAATTGTTCCCCAGGACAAATAACAGAATGTGAGGTTAAGTGTCAATCAAAGACCAAAATTGATGTAACAAGTACCAATCACCTTCGTTTGACCCATCAAGTCAATGTCATTGATTAACACAAAGTCCCCTGACCAGGGCAAATGAAGGCATAATGGGGAAAACAGTTCTTAAAGGGTAAAAGGCTTAAAAAGGCTTAAAGGGCATCTAAATTTGGCATAATGCTTGTCATACCCAGGTCCATGTCGGAAGCTTTTGGTCGGTGCGAGTAAGGAACATTCTTGTAGATGGCGTCCAAGATCTTCTCCTTCACCTGGCTGATGGTGTCACAGTTCAGCACCTTTACTTGCACCTCTGGACTCTTCTCATTGTCTGGATGCATGCAGTTCACGACCTACATGACACAGAACAGAATCACTCCGTTTACCAACATGTGTGGGAGACACATTAATATTTATGTGGCTGTAAAATGATCTTTCTGCATGATTTGAAATGTATTGTGTGTCATCTGATTTTAACGAATGCTAAAATGCATCTATGCATTTAAGCTAAATATACTAATCTTAAACAAAAGAGAAAATTTCTGTTAAAAAGTTTATTCTTGCCCCATGGAGAGCTGGTATCATGTTCAATATATCTACTGAAGTCTGTGTTCATAATATGTCTCAGAGTTAGGATCTGTATTAATCACCTAATGGTCTGACGTATGACAGTCTTCAGGTCAAACCAGTATGGTGCATTTCTGAATGAGTGAATATAGTAAGCAGGTGTAACGGCACAAGTGTATAAGTCTATTGGCCACCCCGAAGGAGTCGTCACCTCTCTCACCTCAGCTTGCACCAGTCTGCAATTAACATACTAATTCAACTCATCTTATTTCCTGTTACATTCTCTCTCTCTCTGATGATAGCCGTCATTAACACCACCCCACCAGTACCTTCACCATCATCAGACATAATTACATAGCTCAGAAAAAAAAAAAAGGTCCTCATGAGAGAGACAGCATATAGAGGCTATGAAAGCCCTTGTTGGCACCTGTTATATTCTGAAATAATCGCACCTTGCAAGAGAGCTCATTTACTTACAGTCCAGCAGTATAATGGACTCTCCTGAAGGACCAAAACCAGAATCAATACAATTAAATGCAATGTGTGTGGGCTGTAAGGAAAGGCTTTGTCAGACCTTTAGAAGGGATAGAGCGTGTTTTCCCACAGAATAACTTCTAAACAATAAAGGCTACACCCAGCCCTGTCTTGGACTAAAACACACTGTCAGAAAAGTTTTCCCATCGAAAACAAAACCAAGCTAAGGACTAAGATCTGTGTGTAAGTGCCCTGATGTTATAACAGGAAATAGGCTACCATGGCCAAGTTTATTAAGGACCATCACAATTTAGAACATAAATATTACAATGACATCATTATTGGCTTTACATTTGAATATTTTACAAATAAAATCTTGCATTTCTATATGTATATATATATATATATATATATATATATATATATATATATATATATACAGTATAAATAATGGCACACCTTTGCTTAATTACTACAAAAAGTCTCAGTATGTATGTTGTTGAGGGATTTCAATACAGTGCTAAAATGTTGCGGATGCTGACTGGTCAATATAACACAACCTCTCACACTTTATTGTGTAAGAAATGATTGATTATGTAACCAGAAAATGCCCTCCATATCTTGCTAGGCAAGGCAGAATGTACTATTGGTAGTGGCTTGTATTGTGATATATCTGCAGCTGTTTAAGTGTTTTGGAAGTGAGGACAGGATGATGAACCTGAAACAGCTCCTACAGTCATCAAATCAGTGTGATGTTCAGCAGAATGGGCCGAACGCCAAAAGATGACACTAGTCGCCACAGTCCCCCACTTTTTCTCCCTTAGTCTCACACAGAATACAGATTACCATTCTGATGTGCTGTCCCAGTAAATATCCCATCCTGGCATACATGCAGCCCTGACAACAGAGGCATGCCTGTCACAATGGCCAGCTGAACACAACACTGCCAATCACCACAGAACAGCAGACAGGTCAAAGGTCTTAACAAGCCTATATGTTCCCTGTCAGGTGTGAAGACTGTGGGCATTGCATGCTGCATCGACCCAAACAAATTATCTCACTCTTTGCTCTACCACACCTGTTCCACACCTGTCTGGTTCTGAATACTTTCACGCTACTTATCCTCTTCCTCACCCATTTATCCTTGTCTTTTTCTTCATTCCGATTTTAGTTTACTCCTCTCCTTCTCTATCCTTCCAAAACTGTTTAACTTTGCTTCCCTCATTCACGCTGTGGTTTAGTGCCTTACCAGAGTCTTGTAATCAATTTGCTGTCTGATGAGCTTGTCTTCACTGAGTGAGTAGCGGGCTTCTCCGGTGATAGAGTCAATAGGGCCTTTTTCCATCTGTTGCTTTATGGCACAGAAAAGAGAGAAGAGGGGCTCCCCTGCACACTCCTACACAAAGAAAAAAAAGGCATTTTCTCTCTTAAATTTCACACCAACCACCTACAGAGAATGTGGGCTATCATTCCTTCATTCAGTAACAGTAATAGACATTTTGAATGGAGCTTTGCATTTGTGCTGCTAGTGCATCAATTTTAACCGATGCCACAATTTCACTCATATTGATTCCATTGGTAGTTAAGCTAGATCTGGAGTTTTTAATCTTTTTCAGGCAAAAGTGTCCTTGATGCATAAACAATGTGAGAGTAGTGACCCAATGATAAAGCCCGCAATACACCAAGCTGACGGTTGACTGTCGGGCAGTTTTTGTTCGTCGCCCGACTAAAGCCGGGCACACATTTAACGACTAGCTAAAACATTCTAAGACTGTGCTCAACACACAGCAATTGTTTCCTCTGACTGAAGCAGATTTAAATACTTACACATGGAATTTGAACACCGACTGTAATCACCGACTGAACGCAACTGGCTCTGATTGGACGTGTTTGAGCACGATCAGTCACAAGTATTAATTTACATTCATAATCGGCTTTACAATCGTTAAGTGTGTGCGTGGCTTAAGTTTTCTCAGTGTGTTCCGCACAGTCGGCTGAAGTTGGTCCTTGTCTGCTTTTTTTCGGCCGATTCGACATGTTGAATCGGTGTCGGAGCTCGTCAGTCAGTTGGGTCATCTGATCATTCTGATTGGCTGTTCAGCTAGTGCCACCTGCTGGTACGGAAAGGCATTTCTTCTTACGCAGGCTCAGAACGGATGTGCCACTTGGCCGTCGGGTGTCAAGCGTCGGTTTGGTGTGTCAGGGCAACTTTGGACCCAGACGCTGCCGACATGAGCCAACCCCGCGGTCTGCTTTCATCGCCACTAGTACGTCGGTGTTGGCTTGGTGTGTTCCGGGCTTAAAGCGTTGGCTTCAAATAACGCGTTTTATATTTACATTGTGCAGCCACTAAAAAAATGGTTTATCATTGATGTACAGTCAAATACTTGAACATTACATTTGAATTCTGCTAAATAATATCGCTTTCACCAAACGTTTTAATGTGGGAGGGACAATGAAACATTTAGCTGAACATGTTAACAAATGTATTTTTGAGAGAAAGAGAGAAATGTTAAAATGTTAAATAAATACTTTGAGATTAAACAACAATTGGCAGACCCCCTGTTGAAGACCCAGAGGAAGACATTAAGCTGAAGTGTACTGTGTCTAGCAGTATTTGGGGAGAATATGCTCGCTGAAATGAGAAATGGGCAGCAAAACCGACTAGTGGTCTGGGCAGCTGGTCAAGCACTGTTCAATAATACTCAAATCAATGTTTTGTGACTGCAATAATAATGTTATGGTTTCGCATGGATGAGGTCACAATAAAGTCCTTCTCTTACAGTAGTGTCCAATTTGAGCTTAAATGAATCCTGAAGCTCTCGAGTGATGTTTCGGCTTCATTCACTCAGGTCTAATCCGTTAAACCAGACTGGACAAAACAGCCTTGACTTCCAGAATTTATTGCCTGCTTTGTGCATTTCAGAATTCAGGAAATTTCTGTACACTTGCAAAATTGCACATGCCATGTTCTGATTGCAGCAGATGTGTTTATTAAGAGATTAATGACAAGTGCTAGAGAGGACCGAGGTGGTGCTGACGGCCACAGTGCTATATGTAGAACTGAGAAGCACCTGCTAAGCCAACTGTCTCATTATAAGAGCAGAAAAATGCTGGAGTCAGCAAGACTTGGCCAACTTTAAACCCTCATTGATTAAAAGTGCATGCAGGCACACTAACATACAGATGTATATACACACCAACACATATTTATACACTAGACAGACACTCTCTCTCTCTCTCTGTCAAACACCTGCAGGGCATCACTGCCAATGCTCCCGCAGGACTTCGCTTGACTCCTCTGTGCTCAACAGTACATGTGCCAAATGACCTTGAATGTGAATGATCTATTTTCCTTGATTATTCAGATTAGTGGTTGACTGATATGAAATTTCAATGGTTGATTTTTAATTATTACATTTGGGCCACCCAGACCCAGGCCACCCTGAATTATGTGGTTACACATAAATACACACAATATATCTGCATGAAAAAAGCTAACTTACCTTGAGGAATTTGTATAGTAGAAAAGTGAACCAATTTGTTAGCATTTTCTCAGCCACAGACTCCGTTCTGAAAAACAAACAAGCAAACAGAGTAAATAAATAAATAAATAAAGCAGCACAAAGCCATGATTATCACTGTGAGTGTCACACTCAAATGCGATTACCACGACCATGAAAAATTCACTTCACAAAGCCCGGTGTCTCCTAATGAATAGGACTTTGTTAAACAAACATAATTGCCGGAACATGAATTGCGCTCTGGAATCTATAGCCCCAATCTGCAGGCTCTCTTTATTACCACAATAATCCACGAGACCCTAATACAAGAAACCCAATTAAAAGCCTTTATATGATCCAGCTGGATTGATGCCAAGTGAACCTACTCTGGCCTGGAATAAGACCGGACTCATTTCCTCCCCCCCATAGTCCAGCTATTGAGCTTGAAATGTATCACATTACAATAGAAGGTGGCTGAATGGAGGGCCGAAGTACATCACGATTGGCTAACACCTTCGCTTGGACCACAGGCTCTGATCCAGCATGAGAGATGTACATACATAATAACTATAACAAAGTGAAACCCAATATACAAGGATCCGGTGTCTCTAGTCTATGTGTGCCGCAGGGAGCTGGTGAATTGCCAAGGCGCCCTGCAATGAGCCATGGCACAGAGCATCAATATTTCAGGATTACAGCATTGTGGTGTGTGTGTGTGTCTACGCCTACTCTGACGCCTTATATCCCAGCTGCCACCTGCATTCCCTCTCTCCCACTGCCGTACGAAGACCTGCCGCTGCGCAGTACCATGCGTACATGCATGTCTGCGTGTGCCCGCTAAGCTGGCGCAACACCTGGAAAGGATTAGTGTCCCCTTGTTTTGTAGCCACTGCCTTGAGTGGGCCAAAGAAGGACAGGTCCAGGGGTCAACGGGGTCACGTTTCATCTTTCCTTTCATCTCCATCCTAACACTGCCCTGTAATCATCCTCACTGCTGACTGTTCTCAATGCCTGGATCATTTACAAGAGAAACGGTAGGTGGGGGAAAACCCGGAGATGGAGCGTAGTACAAAAAAAAAAAAAAGATAAAAGATAAAGGAAGGAAAAGGCAAGAGTGAAAACCTTTTCACCTCTGTGTGCCATTAGCTTTCCATTTCTTTTTCTATTGGCTGATTTGATGGTAATTATTGTTGGCAAGGCCCTATAAACTCACTTACCCATATCCTGTGTTACCTCTCAGCTCACCGAAGGGGGAATAAGTTTCCTCGTTGCCAGACAATCCTGGCACAACCTCTCCATAACACTGCCACAGGGCCAAGAGCAACCAACTATCACTGTCCCCCAAATCCTTATGTCACATATCACTGGCACTGAGAGCAAGCGCTTGTTTGGCTTTGGTTTAGGGAGGCAAGAAAAGTGATGCTCATCCAGTGGTGAGGAATGGGATGTAGCATCACCTGGTGCTTAGTTCCCCCTGATTAAACAGCCATTTCAAAGTGGAACGAAGTAAAATCTGCTGGAGCATTCTTCCACAGTGAATGCGCAAAGAGGCACATTGGAGCTGTGCTCCATAAACAAGAAAAAGAGGGCGAGGAAAGAGCTCCATATATCTTCTTCCTCATCTCTCGCATCCAGAAAAGGCCATTTACATTTGGTGCTGCTTTCTGCCACAGCAAATGGATGTGAACATCCAGCTCTGCCAACATCGAGGACCTGAGAGTGGTTTATGATTCCAGAGAATCAAAATGAGAACTGTCACTCTGTGACAAATACTGCACTGCAAATGTGTGTTATATGCAGAAAATGCATCTCATAAACACGTTTATAGATTTAACACTGTTTCTACGCATGTGGCATTGACCGAGTAAAGTTTTTACTGAGAGTTAGTCTCATGCTTCAGCTAAAGGGTGGCCAGGAACACACACACACACACCTGGCTAATGGGCTAACGTTATGCACTTTGAAGCATCACAGGCTTTATTTTCTTAACCAAACATTTGTCTGTTGAAATAAACCTCCTATGTCCCCCTCCTTAATGCACATGTGTTAAAGAACACAGCTTGAAGCTAGGAATAATTTCAATTTCGCACTCTGCCTCACGTGGAGAAGATTGTCCGCTCTGCACACTGTCGGGTCCCACTGCGTAACCATGGTCCCCCTTCACTGAGGATTATCCCCAGAGAATAATCACAGGACTTTTATTCAGCTCTGCGTGACTGTGTGTGTGTTTGTATGTGTGTGAAGGAACTGGATTTGAATGTGTTGGTCAGTACAAGTCTGAGTAAAAATAAGTGTACAAACATATGCAGGAACAGGAGATCCACGTGGACCATACATATAGAGAAAATGGGCTGCACAATCTGAGAGGTTATTTTTAATCATAGACGAGTAGAGTGGGCTGCAGGGAGCGAGGGAGGAGGAGGAATACGACAGATGGTTCTAGAAGCTGCCCGTTAGTTAGTTAGCCTGTGTGTGCTTGTGAACTCAGGTTGAGGCTGGACAGATGGGGCGGCTGTCGCAAGCGCTTTCTTGGAAATGGGGAAAGGAAAGCTGGTTGGAGACTTCTGCCAAAGATGTCCTGCTTCTCTGCATTTTAAACACAGATTTAGAAATCATGCAGTGAAAGAGAGACAGGGAAGAGAAAACTATTCTCAGACAACAGATTAAGCTTCACTGTTCTGGCCCAGCGCTCTGTATCGCTCTTTGCTAAGCAGGTGCTGGAGGTTAGACAGGTTCCATGTGGTGAAGATCACTCTATATACCTGTGAGGGTCTAATCCATTGAAATATATGGACTAAAAAGGGGCTTCTCAAGTGGATCGCAACCCAAAAATGAGTGAAAAAAAATTTAATCCAGCATTAACAAGTAATATATTTTCATATTGTTGGGTCTAAGTTGTGCTGTGCATTGTAACCAACAGCCTAAAAGTGCACATGTTGCAGGTGCCTACAAAAATGTGACAGGATTTTGTTTTGTTTAGTCTCTGACAGAAGACAGACTGAAACAAGACCCCTAATATGTACAGCAGCTCTTTGTGCAATTAATCTCCCCTTCGCTTGTTTCAATTAATCACACTTGCCATCAAGGCTGCTGAATCAGTTAAGATTCAGTCAAGGGGCTCCTCTTGTAGTTGTCACATGATCAGCCTGTCGCTAATAGCAAGCTATTTTTTTTTTTTACCAATGCAGTAGTTTCAATTAGCAAAAAATATATCAAAAGTGTCAGCCAACTAACTTAACAAATCGACTGCTACTAGAACATTAAGAATTAAAGAAACATTAGGAGTGTTAAAATGAGCAGAGAGGAGAAAAATCAATATGGTATAGTAATAATATTGCCTTCTATGCTGTTAAAATCCAGAGATACAAACGAGTTGATTGCATGGGGAATTGAGCTTCACAAATCTCTCCCTACATTCAGTAGGTTTTTAGTGCACTGTTAATTGGATCTCAAGCTAATTAATCCTAATTACAATTTAATGATGAGCATGTCAGTGCATTCCATGTTTGGGAGAGAAAGTGTGCATTTTGATGTCCCCAAAAGCAATTATTCCTATTCAGCGTACTGCAGAGTCCACGTTTCAAAGACATTTCACAGAGGTCATCTGCTCTCGTCAATGGAGTTGTCTATAATTAGAATCAGGCAGATTGAAATGATCCCAAAATTTAGAACATGTGCTCTGTTGATTACACACACTTAAGGGACATTTATAATCAGTAAAACCCACTGGTCTGCAGGACTAGATTTTGGAGACAGCTCTTCATGTACATGTCTAGTACCTTCTTAGTAAGAGTTTGGGATGGTTCTTGCTTTCCAGGTTCTTGTCAATGAGGTCGGACAGCAGGTGCTTGAGCACATCGGTTGCGTACTCCAGTTTACTTTGCAAAACAGTCACGATCAAAGAGGCGACATTGCCGCGGTCTCGCATGGAGAAGCCTCTCTGAGACTCCAGGGTTCGGATGAAGGAAAGCAGGAAAACCTTGTTGTTAATAAGCTGCCCAAACAGTTTTAGGCCTTTCTCCACCTGTTCCTGTCTGTAACCTGGCACCTGCAAGGGAAAAAAACAAAACAAAAAGATGACATTTCACAGCATGAATGCGATAATTCATCTGTATATTCATTAAATGACTTAAATCAAAATAGTCACAATTTGCTTTCTAAATACACATTTTTGGTAGACTGGGTAAACCCAGCCTGATCTACTGGCGATTTGATTTTGCCCGGCAACTCAGTCTGGAAACCCATACATTCATTTCTACTGCTTCTGTTACACTTTTGCGGGAACCAATCACAGACTGGCTTATCCACCTTGCTCGCTATTGGCGGGTATAACACAATGACGATAGAGAAGCAACGGCAAACACGACCGTCAATCCAATTCCTTTTAACCTCTCGACGATGCTGAATGACTTCTTTAGTTTAGCAAACAAATCGCTCGAGTGGTTGTAAATACCATTCACTTTCATGTTTTTTTTTTTTTTTGCACAACCTGCAAAAATCGCTCAATGCCATTGCTGCTTCTGCAAACCGCTGATCAATGCTACAAACCATTACATACTGTCTGGAGTTTTTGCATCGCTCTGCAAAAGTACATCACCCGGATCGTTGATCTGATTGGTTGAAGGACTATCCAATTGTGTGAATAATGCTTGTTGATCACTCCTCTTGTGCAGTAGAAAATACATACAGACTCCCCAGACCAATGTTCAATTTGAAATTGAGCTTGGTCTGGTGATAGCCAGACAACATTTTTGGTGTTATTTTGCATGATTTATCAGTGCATGTTATTCCTATGAAAATTTGTATTCATTGTTTTTTATTGTTTAAAGCCCTGCCCTACATTTTTTTCCTCATTATGACTAATTATAACATTATTTTATGTAGTTTTCCCTTCAGAGCTAAGCAACTCATCATGTCTCAGTTTTTATTTTTGTCAAGTTTAAGAATCCTCACTTAAACTTTAGCACGGCTTATTTGGCTTGAAACCTTTTTCTATCACTCTCATTTGGCCTACGGCATTCTATGCCAGTGTCCAATAAAACACCCACAGGCATTTATACTGAAAAGAACCAATCATATTAAATAAAAAACGTAAGCACTACGACAGATGAACAGCTTACATTTAATAGAAGCTGCTCACTGCATTCAGTGTGCACTAAGAATTCCTGATGACAAACAATTAACCATGCAGAGACCCCCATGACATCATTTGATATGATTTGCCTCATCAATAATCATTAACTACCTGTCAGAATCTCTAGATGGTTCCTGTCATTAGCTGTGATTTTACTATAAACTTTTCCAGAGAGAGGGGCCGTTTATTCCAATTAAGTCTTAATTGATATAGCTGATTAGAACCAGAGCTCATCTGGCATAAGTAGGTAAGGTATGGCTTGTATGTTGGCTGAAGAAATGTGTGTGATTCAATTAAAACTGTCCATCACTGTCATAGCGGAGCATAAATAACCCATAGCTTGGTGTACCCTGCATTAGATTTTAATTCTGTTCCCCATACTCAGACCCCCCCACCCCCCCAAAAAAACAGTTGTGTCGAATGTCATTACTGTTATTAACGAAAGACTGATTGTGAATCAGAGAGCAGCTCATTACTTTAAGAAAAAATAAGAAAGAGACTGCATGTAGATTATAATGAGAGCTGCTGCCTTTTGTTTACTGAGGGTGAACACAAACAGCATAGTGACAGCTTTAATTCCCAACAACCCCACTGTGCTGTTAGTCCTTCAGAACAAAAAAAAAAGAACAAAAATATTCTTAGCAGCCATTAATGTGACTGTTCCTCACACAGGTACAATGTGCAGTAATTACATGCATACACAAATATGTAAATATATGCATTTACGTCTCAGGAACATAGTAAAGGGCACTTTGGATGCAAATTTATTATTGCACAAAACATTTTTGCATCATTAAAATTGTTAGGCTACCTCCAGGTCTCTAAGGACAGGGTGCTCCTCGATGCCAGGGAACAAAACCCGCATGGTGTATGTACGGTAGTCCAGGAATGGAATACCAGCTCCATCCAGATCGCTGGTCAACTCATGAATGTCTGTCTGTAGCTCTGCAAATGCTGCGGAAGACGCACAACAAAATAGGTTGAAATCACTATAAACTTCACAGAAACTTGAAAATCTGTGTGACAGCGGCAAGTCTACGCAGATTGACAGCTCGTCCAGCAAATCAAATGGGACACGAAATAGTTTTTTCTTTTTTTTGTGGGAAAGAAGAAAAATACTGCATGCATGGCGATATTCACTCAAATACATGAACATAAAGGTGCATTCACGCCATATCGTAATTACTGTCACTATGAGATTCTGGCTAGTAAAAAGCACTCATGTCCTCATAAAGCTCGTAATTACAGTTTGTAAGCTGGGAGTTTTCTGAAAGCTCCCACGTGGCCGCCGTACCACCTGACCTCTGTAGATCCATTTAGGCATTACGCAATCACGCAGTGGCATGAATGCAGCATAAAAACTACTTGCATGTGTAAACATGTAAAGAATAAGAAGTATTAAGGTCCTAGTGGATGAGAGCTGATCTTCCAGTTGTGCGCTTCCATTCTCTGGTGAATGGTAAATGCATTTTCCATTTCTTGACCTTCCTGACATTGTCAAATGACGTTAGAAAACACTACAACATCTTCATCATCGTGATCGGATCTCGGATGTTGTATAGCTTTAGCAAAGCAGCATGTAATACACTATGAGGATTATCTCAAGACCTAAGGCGTTGTTATGTTGTGTTTGGGTTCTACTATGCTCTACTATGGTTTGGTGAAGCTACAAACCAAAACGCGGCCCAGAAGCCTGAAGGTGTATACTGTTTATATGTATTGTTTGATCTCTACCTGAAACTATTATGCTTGTTCAATTCTGCTAGTTGAGAGCTTTCCAACGATTTGACACAAGACTTGACTATTATGTATGATGCTTAACAGATCACATTTTCAAGTAAAGTCACATTTTTATTTTCAATTTAGGCATATATTTTCAGCTCATATTTTTGACGTTATTCTCTTTCAGGCAAAAATCAATAATGTCGTTTTTAGCTGTCGAAATTTGCAACCCTACTTTTATTTCATGCACTGTAAAAGTAGAGTAGGCACTGATGTCCACCCTATTTCATAATCTGAATCGGCATCACTTTGTTCCACTTCCCCCCCAAGACTACTTACCCTCTTTACACTCTAAGGCTACTCTGGACTCCAGGTTGTCCATCTGCATCTGCAGGCGCTTGAGAGTGAGGTCACTCTCGCGGGACTTGCGCTTGTAGGCAATGAGGACAATGACAATGAAGAAGATAAGGAGGCCTCCTGCACCTGCAATGCTGATGACAGCAGTGCTGCTAAGAGGGCTGTCAGAGGTGATGTGAACCACACCTGGAGAGAACTCGATGCCACCCACACGAGCCTAAAATGGAGCACATTTTGCATAGATTTGAATCAATACTTTGTAGTATTTAAAAGTAGCTCTGTGGTATCTTGTTCAATAACCTAAGCTATGGTTCGAATTAAATCAAAATACATTTATGGAGGAAGATATTTTATTTTTATGAGCCCCAGTATTCAGCAACTTACCAGAACCTTGTGACGGCCTGTCAAATTGGGCGATTCACAGAGCAGTTGAGTATCTGATACAGTTAATGTGCAAGGTTTGTCTCCAATCAGAACAGTGTAGTTGAGCTTCCCATTGCCACCCGGGGCTGGAGGGAGGAAGTTCCTACCCTGAAATTCACATTCACAAACATATGTAGCAACTGCAATAGAAAATGGAAAGACAGACTATGCAGAGATTTAGGTAAATACTTGATTTACCTTGAGTATGATGGGAGACCCTGGCTTGAGCTCCTGGACTCCAGACACACTAAGTGGTTCAAACACTGGGTTTGGGTAATAGATGAAGTTGGTGTTGTTGAGGGCCAGCACAGACTGAACATTGTCCAGGATGAAGCCAAACTCATCAGGTCTCTCTGGCACTTCCTTCTGCCTGCTCAGACTGTAGGGAAGCTCTGGGGCCATGCACTGCATAGTGGTGGGACTCAGAACCTGACATATCTGGTAGAGGGACACAGAAGACAATGAAGGTCTTATAAGTCATATTTGCAGTAGGTGTGTGATTCAGAATAAAACAGAAACATTTAGGTTTAGATTAACAACAATATTACATTCACATTACAAACAATGATCCAGACTATTTTAATTGGTCATGTCAAATAAAAAGACCTGGATTTAACCTCAACTTCCTACAATGGAGGTTTCGAGAGCGCACACAGAAATAATTTGTCTCAACAAAGCAGCATTAAATTATTAGCACTTTTAAAATGGTCACACTCTGATTATGCCTGCAGTGCTGGTGACTCACCAATGGATAACTAACTGCGCTCACCTTTACTTCCTTGAGAAAGATTTGACATTGACATCTCTCCTTGACTCTGTCTTTCATCTCTTATTTCCATCTCTCACATAGACCACATATACTCTGAAGCTAAATGCGTTTTTCAGACTTTTTAGTACTTAATCCCATACACATCATTATTTACATGAAGTCAGTTTTTCTCAGCCTATTTATCTACTTTCCCCCTTTCTTTTTTATTTAGAGGTCAGGTTTATGAAATGGAAAGTTATGGCATAGCTTTATTCAAACCTATATGCACATTCTCTTTGAAGTGTATTAATAAAATTCCTGTCAAGACCCTTGAGTTTCATGAACCCACACTGCTTTGCAGTGGACTTTTAAAACAACCAGACAACAGACTCGCCATCAAAAACATCCCTACAGATATCTCCAGTCATTTTAATTGGGTTCTTCACAAAGCTGTAGCAGCCAGGCAGACAAACCTTCACTTCCTCTAACACAAAGACTTCTATAGAAGGTCATAACGGGTGGAATTGTTCAAGACAAAATAGATTTTAGGTCATTTTTTTTTTCAGCACACAAAGTCTGGTCAAACTCTTTTCATACTAGTTATGAGCGATCACATTACAAACAAGGATATGAGGCGTCTTGTGCCCCACAAACAACTTCTTTCAGAGACTGCGAGGAAGGGTATAGCACTTTTTTCTGCTGTGCTTTGAGGAGCAGTGTGCCAAAGCCTAATCATATCGCAGCCCAGATGCTAAACGCGGCCATGTGTGAGATACGTGCACGAGATAACATTACGGTCTTTTGTCTCTGTTGCCTTTCAATCAGATCTTGCTGAGTGCAGCCTCCCATGGCTCTTTGGGTCCATTCTGAAGACGGGGAACATGATACCCTTGTCTATGCATCCACCCTGTGTTACGACATTCTCCTCTTTCCCGCACAAAGGGTACATTGCTGCTACTGCTGCTGGGACCTGGCAGTCTTCCTGTTCTCTGTCTGTTTCTTTGTTTCTCTCTCTCTCTATTTCCCTCTTTTATGCAGCTACTGTCCTGGATCCAATGGTGCGCAGCCGACACAGGTGATTGGAGCTGGTGGAATAGTCTGCTAATGGTCATTCCAGTTCACTAGCCTCAGGTTAGGTGAAGGCCGAGTGATCGTTTACTGTGTGGAAAACGTTTGCACTTACGTTGACCGTCTCCAAGTTCTTATACTTGGCTCTGATGAGAGGAGTCTGGATGATGTCCAGGTTTGTCCCAGTCACAGTCAATGGTGTGTTGCCACTGTGAAAACACCATGTTTATTAACTTTCACTTTTTGCAGTTCTTAACTTGGCATCAATTTCCAAAAATTAGTTGGTAATTTAATAAAACAAACTTTAGATAATATTTTTTATAATAAAATAATCATTATATTAACTTTAACTATACAATGTCCATAATGACATCCAGTTTGAAATAGTTTAAAAATAACATTCTTGATCCTCCCCCCTCATCCCAGGGTCTGGGACAGTGTTATGGGTTGTTTCCCCAATGCCCCGTCTTAAAGGCTTTGCAGTACACAAACCTGAAAATGCTCCACTCAGGTTCAAGTTTGGTGATTGTCGGATCCTCCACATACTCAAACTTGAGATCTTTGTGAATGTGGGCTTTATCCACGAAGGCCGATACGGACACATTTCCGTAGCCTTGCATGGAGGCATGAGAACGACACGTTATCCACTGTCCTCCTCTCCTGTGTCATCAAACAGAAAAACTATCACCTATCAAGTTTTTCAGATAACTAGTGCATGAATAGATACTCTTTACACTTTCATTTTTATCAATATTTAATAGTTTTACTTTGAACTAAAATTAACATTTGATTAAAAAACTGAAAGGTTAAAAGGTCTCTCCTCCACTGTCATCCATTATATTTTATATTGATACCTGTTTAGGATTTTTAAATTTTTTTATTTATTGGTTTTGTATTATTCAATGGCTGTAAAGAGTATTCCCATTAAAGCAAAGAGTAGACCTAATTTAATCTTTCGCTCATATGATCACATACTGTGGTTGCACCTCAGAGAGTTGATGGCTATTGATGTTATTGATTAAAGATCAGAAACTCTCAAGCTCTTAAGATCAGTATTGACTCTCTTTGTAGTTAAATATCTTCTAGAGGCTTTGAGTGACTTGCAAATGAACCAAAAGGATGATGACACCTCAAAAGGGCATTGTGCTGTACTTTTCCATACAACCATACCTTTGATAGGTACACTTCTGATCTTTGAACATAATTGACACATTGCTGCCCGCGTCCAAGTTGCTGCCAGTGATGTTGACGATGGTGCCCCCAGATACTGGCCCTCGGCTTGGCTTTAGACTCAACAGTCTAGGGATCTGTAGAAATCAAGGTCAAAACAACCAATGAGAATTATTTACAAGCTAACATATCACACGGCAGAGGTGAGGCAGCAAACCCTCATGTTTTTCACTCTGTATCTCTTTCCCAATCTGATTATCACCTCTTTTTTTCTCAGAACACCAATTGCCCTCCTCACCAAAGAATGAGACATTAATGTTTGCATAAAACTGATAAACGCTAAAAAAGCAGGAAAAATTACACTGCAACTCAATTAATTTGGATGGCTGGATCGCAATTTGATTATGGCTTATATCAGCAGGTACACTGGGATTTCTAGAAGGAAAAGTGTAGCCTGGATATAAAAGGAGTGTGGCCAGTGTCATGCAAGATCCTATCCTCCACAGAATCGTATGAAAGATATTTTAATTGGTCCGAAAAAAATAAAAAATTGCATTATGTATGTGGTCTCAACCATATAAATATGTCACTTAATATCTTGGACAAACAAAGCAAACTAACACTTTTTCTTAGTTTGTCTCAGTTGGTTAGCATATTAGAATACCACTAGCCTGCTAGCTTAGCATAATGTTAAATAATTTACCTGCCAGTCTTGCTTATGGGTTTAGGTGCACCCTCTTTTCTTCAAATTAATAAAAATAATTAAAACAAGCGTACATGTTTTTTTCCATCAAATGTTTTAATAAATCAAGATCCATATCAAATGAAATGTTAAATAAATTACATTATCTAAAACTCACAAAGTTACGTCCATGCAAAAGGGGACAGGATTCTGTGGGAGGAAAATCTTGCACAACAGCAGCAGTAAAATGCAAGTTTTATGGTTAGCCTCTCCGGGCGTTGACCGAACACTTCGTGGGGTCAAGTGCTCGCTGATATGACTAAGTACATCAGCAGGGCTACAAGGCCATAGTGTTCAGTCTTTATTAGAGACAACAGTAAATCCAGGCACTTTCAACCCGAAATTGGCAAAGACTTGTAATTATACAGACATGATTAAGATCATGGTAGACAGACCAGCAGTTCATTGGAGGTTATTTGCTGAGATACTCACCACAAAGTAGTAGTACTTAGACGACTTGGCCATGAACTCAGGACGACACTCTCCAACACACACTTGGACATTTCCAGCAAACTGGCTTCTTTCTGCTTTTCCCATTTCACACACAATCCTGTAAATCACACACATACACAAATCATTCAACCAGAACAACAACAAAAAAATCATTTATGAAACATTAAATGAGGTAATTTAAAAAAGTCTTTCCCCTGCCATAATAATGTATACAGGAGATAAACAGTTAATATGAATGAGTTAATCTGCCTCCTCATTCCATGGCAGGTGTTAAACTTGCTCATGCACCACGGTAAGAGGCTTATCACAGCGTCCAAATAATAATAATAATAATAATAGTAATAATAAAAAATGTGTGCTGGTGCAACCTGCAGCAAAGAAATGCAGAATGAAAGAGAGGGTTTTTCAAGTCAGGACAATAATAGTAGAGAATTTTTCTATGCTGTCAGCAGGGCTTTCTCGAATACTTGCCAAATAACACATAATTATCTTTTGCTGTCCTGACCTCGGATTAAAAGTTTCTTTAATGCTTTCTCTGTGTTTACTGCCAATCTATATCAGGCACTTTTAAAAGACCCTGGGTTCTTGACAACTATTAGTAGGCCTGCATTATGCAAACTCATCTGCAAGGAACAACTGTTTGAGGTGATTCGAGGGAGATGCCATCATTTAGTCCAGATAGTCATTAGATCCAGCTAGGTTTAAAATGTTGTAATTATGACAAAATTACAAATAAGTGTCAGATCTAAGTGGTACATGACACTTACTGTTCTGCTGGGATATATCCCTCAGGTACCGGTGTACACTCCACATCTGCGACCTTCACATGGTCCTTAATCTCACTGAATTCCAGTCCCAGGTTCTCGCCACGGATAGTCACCAGCGTTCCTCCCTCACGGGGTCCTCGAAGCGGGGTGATCTGTAGACAAGTCACACAGCTAAGTGTTTCGTGCAATCATTTCTATAAGATAAGAAACAATATGGAGGGCTCTCACAGCCCCCCTAGCATCTCCATTGGTACGAACCAACAGGAAGAGGAGAATGACTCAGCAACCGATTCCTTCATGCATCTGCAGGAGTCAGTGATTGTGAGATGGTGTGAGGGGCGGGAAACAGCGATAGAAGCTGTGAGTGATTTGGTTCAGTGGGATAATTGGGCCACTCTCTGTCAGAGCGTCAAAGCCTGCGTGCTTATGGTGAATAATGATCAGCCGCACAGCCAGCTGAGCCAGCCGACTCCTGCCTATAGCAAAAACAAAGCCATGCTAATTTATGAACACAGAGTCGGCGTCTGGGAAAAATTATGCCGACACCAGCATGTAAAATCATATACTGCTAAGATTGGAATATAAACACAGGCGTGCACAAGGATGCTTATTTTCATCTGTGCATGTCAGATGATCAAACACCTTTTAATTCTTTGCTCCCTGGGATGCTAAGCAGTACTACATCAAACTGATTAGAGTTAACCGTATCTGTAACACACTTGCACTATCTCTCGAATCTTCAAGCTTTCGCTGGTGTCATACCATTAACACAAGAAACACTTGGCTGTGATTCATTAAACACTGTTAAAGGAAGACATTTATAGTGCATTAAAATGTAGCGACTAAAAAGAATCACACTTAATAATTTAATTGGCAATTCATGTGCCATGAAACATATCTTGTGATGTGAAGACAGATTTAACTCTTCTTGGTAAGGTTATTACTAAGTACCATAAGCAAGATCCATATGGTCATAACAGATCCAACCAGCCAATCAGAATAAACTATCCTTCCAGCTCTAGTTTTGATCAGTACTTTCTATAATAGTGAGTGGCATAAAGGCCACTCAAACAAGACATGTGCCAGCTTGGATGTTTGACTATGTGATTCTTGAATGCAAGTTAAAAAAAGAAAAAGAAAAAAGCAATAAATAATATATATTTATCAAATTTTATCAAAAATATCTTAATTTGTGTTCTGAAGATGAACAAAGGTCTTACATTTTTGGGTGAACTAACCCTTTAACACACACGTAACTGCATATAAATAAATAAATAAATGAATAAATAAAATAAAATAATAAATACAACAAAAATTGGTGTATGATGCCCCTGGAAACAGTAAACTGCCAAAAAATGTGGGGGGAGGGAGAGAAAGAGAAGAAAAGCTAGCAAGTAATTAATTCCAGAGGTGCATTTCTGTGAATATTTTGTGAATAATACAGGTCTGTCTTTAGCTGAAATCACGCAAGAAGGACAGCTCTTTTATTGAGTGTCTATCCATCAACACTATAAAAAGAGCCTATCAAACATATTCTGACAGTCTTGACCCACGTGTCTGAGGTCGTGCCTCATAAGTGTATTGACAGCTGGGCTATTAGGCCATATGTAGGACACCCATTCCTCATCTTGGCAAAACGAGGGGCTGTCGGATCCCAAAGGGGAATATAGACATGTTAACATCTCGGCTCTGTCATTATTTCCTGCCAGATAATGATCCAACTTTAGGTCAGAGATCTCATTAGCAGCACGGTGAGAGGTAATTTCCCTTTAACCCATCACATGCACTGATCTTAGAGAGGTTCAAGTTTTTCACAGGTTCTTTATTGGCTTCAGAGCACTGTGGGAATATTGATATCCCAAAGGCTCTGACTGTGTGTTTAAATTTTAAATATGCCAATGTAATACGAACATACCCTGTCTGGACGAAACATTTTAAAGAACATTATAGTGCTGTCGTAGCTTATCTCTCCAGTAATCCAGTTTAATCAGAGTCTTCCTCTTTTATGATACTATCGATGTCTTTACAATGCCCTTAGGGCTTTATAGCTTTATGTGACCTGTTTGAGTATTACAATATGCCAAATGATTTTTTAAAATGAAATAACAGACCCACTTTGATGGCTTACTGGAAAGTCACTTAAAAATTGCAACCTTCTGCTGAGAGAATGAAGCAGGAGTGTAAATGAATATGAGCGGGAGAGAGAAACCGAGTAGTCTCTTTTCATTAGGAGATGGGGAGTTGATTAGATTTGTGACTTTGACAAGCTAATTGACGGTTGTTGGAGGAAAAACACTTAATCACCATCCACTTCAATGTCAGCGAAAGATTCCTCATCTACAATGTCACAGTAATAGAGTGCATTAGAATACATTACGACCTGTGAGCCGATCAATTGAAAGAAAGACGCCGAGAGTGATAATCAGAGAGAGTGAGAGTATTTATGAGGCACGAGGAGAGCTCGGATCTGGAGATGGAATGAAAAAAAGAGAAGCTCAGGCCAGGACTTCCCCTTATAATACCCATGGCTCCACTTGGCTTAATTCCATTTTTGTCTTTCAATGTGTTCATTGGCAATTAGAATCTCATTTAAAAAAGCACTGAAGATGTTTGAAGTGATAGTAGCGACCAGCTTTAAATGGATTGTAAATTTGTAAAAATCTAGGTACATTTGCAGAGTGAATTTATTATATTATTAGTGCTCAAAGTATTACACTTTAGTGCATAACTTGCTGTGTTTGTACTATAGATAGACAATTTGTATATTTGTGTGGCTTGTTGAGGATAGCTTTTACTTTTCTAAGATATTGACACAAGATTTTCACCTGATGACTAGCAACTACCCAAATGACCTTAGAAACTACACAGCAATGCCTTGGCAACCACTAAAATCACCCTAGCATCATGGTGGCAACTTTCGCTGGAGCAAGCGCCAAAAATCTAGTCGTACATGTCCAATCGCTTAGAAAGATTTTGAGCAGTGATCTCATTGGCTTAACCTTTTTTTTTTTTTTTTTTTTGGGGGGGGGGGGGCATTTTTGTCCTTATGATGATAAGACAGTAAACAGACAGGAATGAAGTGGAGAGAGAGAGAAGGGGATGGGATCGGGAAAGGTCAGCGAGCCGGGTCGCCTGAACCTCAATGACGCTATATGATGCAATGACACAATGTGTTCCTTGTGCCAACAGGTATCTGACTTTGATTAATAAGCTTCAGACGCATCTGCTGTCCATCATTCAGAGCCTGTGGCAAACAAGTAGCATTCCCTTTCCGGTATATGTTCATCAATCATTTTGATGGGGGACTACAGATGGGGTTGGTGGTGCAGAGGCTTCTATGTTCCTCCTCTCCTCCATCCATCCACTCTTCCTCACCATTCTTTCACTCTCAGTATTCCGCCCAAGGTCATACTTCCATCATATCTCTTACAGCAATGCACCCATCTGTTCCTCCTTCGCCTTTTCTTTCTCTTTATATCGACTGTTCATCTCCACAATGATGGTTAACCATAAAACATGCATGTGTCAGTGAATACATTTGAGATATTTATTTGTTACAAGGGTTTTATTGTACCTGTGGAACGTGATATTATACTAAGAATGACAAGAACCCAGACACTTGAGACTTAACTGATCGTTTAAGCTCAGCTAAAAATGAAAATGGAATAGAGAATCTTTTCACCTCTAAACCAGTCGTAAATGTACATGCCTGGCCCTGTCATGGGTAGTGACCTATATATACTCTATAGAGTGGGTTCCAAAGATCTGAGACCACAGTGAAATTCTTCAATGCAAAATCTCATTTAATAGGAAATTTTAGGATAAAAAAAATTAAAGTGATGTAAATTAATTAGATTCATGGTAATTTTACATTTCACAATTTGTAATAATTATATATATATATATATATATATATATATAAAACAAAAGAGCATAATATCAGAAAACTGCAGAAGCATCTCAGGAAGTGATCTCAGACTATTGTAATCCACTTTGTGGGTATGTTTTCATATGTACTGGTGCACCATAGTTTTACCTTTGTGATTCTGGGGTGCGTGCACTTGCTATTGATGCCATTGTGCTCGAGCCACATGCTCTGCGGGTGAGGACAGTGCTGTTTCAGAGAGCAACGGTTCTCTCCCTTACACCACACACAGCCAAACAGAGGGTCTGCCTTCAGACACAGTCCACAGCTCTCCCGTCGTGCGTCACACTTGTACAGGTGCACTGGAGATACAGGAAGGGCAAAGGTCAAGTCAGGTTGGAAGACCCATGGGACACTGATCAAAGCAAAATGTTGTAATTTGCAGCAATGTCCTGAAATATTGGAAAAACTATAGCATAGAAAGCATATTCCCAATTTTCTTGCTTCCTCTCAGCTCTAAAGGTAATTGCTCCTCTTCTCTGCTCCCTGGTACTGTGATATTATGTTTAATCTCCATGGCAACCAGACAGGCATTTTTAATTGCTATTAGATGCTTGTATGATCTGTCCATCAACTGCTGCCCCCTGAGTGGCTCCCCATCAGCAGGAAGCGAGGGAGGAATCTCACATACTTTACTTCCTCTCTTAAATTAGCCTAACCTTCACACAGACACACACAGCATTTTAATAACACACTCACATGCATGTGTGCTGTGTTCATTGATTTGACTTAAAGCGGGGGGCATGTTTAACTTTAATCCAAATCCCATTTAATATCAATGAAAATGTTTTTATAACTTGAACTTCTAGTCTTGACATTGAGCATAAATGTTTAAAAATCTCTGAGGGCTCAAACTGCCTCTGCAATAAATCTGAATTTTCCTTTAATGGTCAGTGTGTCTTTTTAAGCGCAAAAAATCATTTTATTAATTAGTATTTTTGTCTTGTTTTCCAGTAAAAATAGCTAAACATCTACTTGATAAAAATCATTTGAGAAGCATTTAAGATTATTTGGCAAATTGTCTTAAGCAAAAATTTGAGCAAAAATGTATAATGTATAATAATATAATATATAGCACTACATAATTAAAATACATATTATTATATCAAATTATGGTTAGACATAAAATATTGATTAGATTGAAATTATTTTTGCATAGTTAAGACTGATGAAGCTGTAGAAGGTTTTATATTGGATTTCAGCTTGTACTGGGTAATTAGTTATAAAATACACTATATTCGGTTGTACGTGTCTCTTTCTCTCTGTAGAATGTGTTGGTTACAGGTCTCAGACTGGCCTTTCTAACAAGTGGGTACACATGGTTCATTTGAACACTTAAAATCTTTGGAAGATCTAATTGCGACAACGTCTTTGACCTTCTTGTGTGGTGAAAAGATACACACACAAGGAGAAGACGAGAGGTGTATGAGATATTGTAATGTATTAAGCTAAATAGAAGGTCAAAAAATAAAGAGATGATGAAGAGGTCAAGCAGAAACCGAGGCTATCTGCAGTCAACTCCACCAGGATGTCAGGGGATGGATGCTGCAGGTCTGTAGCCATGGAGACTGAATCCAGGGTTCTAGCAGGGCTGCTGGATCAGAGACCTCACCTTTGTTTTGGGCCGGGTTGTCAATGCTGAAGTCTCCGTTCCAGATGACCATCAGATCCACAGGGAGGCTACTCATCTCCATCCCATCATACGAGTACTGTAGCCATGGGAACAGAGTCAGACAGTGAGTTAGAGAGAGAGAGACATTTACTAGTTTTGTTCTGCTGGAAGAATGCTTTTATCATTCCTGGCAGGTTCATCCTCGGGTAAGTCATCACAGCACACAGTGGAGAGGACTCCAAAATCCCTACACTGCTGATGCTGGGAGAACAAGCAAACACGCACTAAATATTCAGGACAGAATGCACTTGTGACTAAAATAAGCCGCTCTCACACAATCTGCAAACAACTCTCTCTTTTATCACGTCTACAACTTTTTGTGTTGCTTAAAATTCTGCGCCTTGTTTCTGAGAACACCCTTGTGTCCACAGACAAATTCGCTGAAACGTTTACTAAACACACTCATAGTCATACACCACACGCTGTCTTACCGATGTGTTCTGGCACTGTACACTGGAGCTGTTGAAGCGGAGGGCGGGAACTCTCTGCTCCACACCCTGTATGGTGAGCACACACTCGTATCCCCGCTGGCCCGACTGTGGCTGGGGGAGGTTCTTGGCCCGAAGGGTTATGGGTTTTACCACGTTCACCGGAACTAGGATACGATCCGCTGGAAGCAGCTGAGGACATTCCTGCATGAGAAGATCAAACTGCAAGGTCAAAAATTGTAAGTATCAAAAGATAAAACAAAGAAATCCATTAACACATGCCAGAAATTCCCTGGTGTTTCCTTAAGGTTGAGCCTAATAAAACCTCAAAATGGGTATGGGCCTGTTCTTAGAGTCAAAATCCATCTAGACTGCTCCTTGGACTGAAAGGTCGGGCCAATAACGATGGTCTGAAGCTTATTAGCATGGCTGGACTGCTCTGGGGCACAGTTTAAAAAAGCCATTATAGATAATTTGACAGCCTATCTACAAAAACGAAAATAAAAGTGAGGGCTGTTAATTCAAGCAGACAAAAAAGATGAAATTTTAAAAGGGAGAAAGGGGATAAAGAACTTCTTAGTGTTTTTTTTTCTTTCTAAGTCCCTGGCTACACTCTATAAGACTGATGTAACGTTGTCTTTTAGATACTACGGAAGAAACCAACGAGGTGGCACAGAGTGGTATTTATGCAGTGCAGGGTGTTCAAAGTGCTCAGGCGGCTTTTGTAAGATGAATACAAACTGAGGTGCTATCTGGACCAAAGCGGCTATGGAATGCAGATTGAATACTGAGTGTGAATTTAAAGATGTGCCGCAATCCGACTGCAGTGAGGTAATATTTTGTATGGGCATGAGGCTGGGCCATAAACCCCTTTTCAGTTTAACTTTCATACAGGAAATTTACAGTACAGGAGACACTCAGTGTTTCACTTTACAGCACATGAATGCACACCTTCACAAGCATAGACACTTATCTTAACATGCCAAATAAATAAAAACACCACCCACATGCATAATTGCAGTCATAAATAAAACAGCAAAGACACTTCAACACACTCACACTCTGACCATCATATCTCCACCCACACAGGCTCCAGATATTAAAGTCATCAGTACAAAGACGGGCGTTAAATCCACACCCATTCTGCAGAGGGCAGCCCTACACTGACCCAACTTTCAGCCAATGTTCAGGTCTCTAAATCCCATAATAGCTACTCAGCCCCATGTCTACAAGGGCCTCTCTAAGTCCTTCCCCAGACCACCCTCCAAGGATTTATCTCCCTATTACACTGATATAATGTGAACATGTTTATTGGCAGCAGTCTTAGTCATAAATAAGGCACGACAAGGGAAAACCGCCCACTAAAACACCAATATCTTTGTCCATCCACGCCCAAGTCTCTTCAGCCTGCCCCTTCTTCTTTGGGGAAGGTGTCTGGCCAGGCCCCCCCTCTCTCCACGCCTCTTATTGACGGATGAGCAGGGATCTGCTGGCAGCTTTATGTGGAGGGAGATTGACTCCAAACATAACAACAGTATAATTGAAGGTTGGGAGGCTCTAATATGGAGTCTTCAGAGACACTGAAGACTAGGGCTGTTTTTGTCAGGCCAGGTTATTAAGTCTTTACAAGGAGGCTGAGAAGAAAGGATAGAGATACACACAATGAGAGAGAAAGCGGGACGGGAACAAATGAAATGCACTCTATTGCTTATTTCGAAACCTAAGACAGTTTCCATTTCAGCCTCAATAAATGTTCAGCCTCAATCAATTTTGCCAAGAATGCCACCAAAAACTTTGCCAAAAGTTATGGCAAGTTGCTTGTGGGGACTGAACCAGCAACCTCATGGTCTCAGCCTCAACCATTACACCACTTTACCCCATCGGCAACAAACTAGATCTTGTAGTCTGCTTTGAACTTAACAGAAGCAGATCAAAAAAAGTGGCCATACTTCCTGTCTTGAGGCTCAGAAAGAGAGCCAGTGTCCACTGCATCCAGGAAGAGAATGATTTCTGTAGCCTCGAGCCAGATACAGCTAAAGAGTCTTACTGGAAGAGATGTTAATAAAAAATGCAGAGATGGTAATTCAACATGCATTCATTTGACAAATGACTTGACATTGTGGTTTCCTTCCTTGTCCGTAACGCGTGTCAAATCTGACAAGACGTGCCCGAGGCGGCTCATTTGAGGTGGGAAAACAAAGCAGGGTTTGATTAAAATAAAGGGAAATTATTATTAAATATAGGCATTTTACAGATAAAAGAGGCTCTTGAGAGTGTGTTTACAGTCTTGGTCTGAGCAAGAGAGGCCCGAGGGTGAGCTGAAACATAATGATGTGTTTGTCAAAGGGACGTGGAGTGAGGCAGACAGCAATTGGGCTCCTGATTGTTTACTACTGGGGGATGGGGGGGGGGTGCATTTAACTGACTGCAGCTGAATCTCCATCGTCTCAGAACAGGACTGATATAATTAGATGCTGAAGAAAGATACTGTAGGTGGGGGAAAAGATTTAAGTTCAGTGCGTGCGCTTCTGTTAGAGATGCGCCGAAACAAAGATAGTCATTGAGTGCGAGCGGGGAGGAAGACGCCCTGGCACAGAGAACTGAGGGTAGAGAGCTGGCACAGAGTGATAGATCCATAATTAGAGCTGTTTGAGTATGTATGCATAATGGCAGCGTTCAGTCGGGTAGAAGATGAAACGCCTAATTCTCTCCACAGCTCTCGCGGTGTTAGCTGGATGATTACCAAGGCTTCCCTGCACTCCATGCGCTTTAACGTGCCTCCCTACCGCCAAAGGCAAAAACCCTCCTCTCTCGTTCCTTGCCACATTTCACTTCCTGCGGCATCACACACGCTCTCATCCTTTCTCACCTCTGACACTTCCCTCCTTTTCATCTGTTTGTTTTCACTCTCGCTCCCCTCCTGAGCTGGTATTTTCTTCTTCAAGTCCTGTCTTCCACCTCGATCTAAATGATTTTTACCTCAAAGTTTCTCCCTGAGGGAGGCAATGCAAAGAGGACATCTCATGGTTCTGAACTCGGACCCAAATCCTTTTCTTCACAATCTGCAGCTCAATTGTGCACAGCTGCCAATTGTGCCTGTCAATTAACATCTTAATAAGATGGTAGAGAGTTCACTGGATCGTTCAGTTCCTGTTTCCCACACCTCTCTCCTTTTCTTCCTCGTGTCCCATCTACCATATTGTTCCAAATTTGAGTGAGCTACCTCACTTCTTACTCTCTATATATGCAGCTGCCTTCTAAGGCAGCATCTTAACAGTCACAGAAACTCAAGTTTGGGTGGCTTTACTTGGGTGAAAAGTCATACGTGTCATAAATAGTTATCCTCATGCAAAGTGCATGGAAGACCTCTCACAATTAACTTAATGCACAAGTTTATTTTGTGTTATATGGTCAAATTTAATCTTTGAAAACTATAAAACTATTACTTTTTGTGTAGCAATGAATCCCTATTGTAATTGTAAAAATTTCCAAGGATCACTATTCATAAGTCGTAAAAAATTTGAGGGCTGGTAGTACTCACACAGTCTACAACGTCAGCAAGGCTAGCCTCAATCGGCCTGATGGGGGGTGCTATAGCAGTCAAAAGTACGAAATGTCTCATAACTCCTGAACCATTAGGCGTAGGCTCAAGTGTCTTATTCCGTTGGAATCCTTGGCTCAAGAGGTGTTTCCGAATTTTCTGCTATTTATCTTTTGCGAGCTAGTCCTAGTTCACACACCCACAACATTCATACCACATGGTAGAACTATTCATTCTGAGCAACTTTGCCTCAAGGCATCTGCATCTGAACCAGCAGCCATATATCCCTGTAGCCCAAGACTGGTTGCCCACTGAAGCTAAGCAGGGCTGAGCCTGGTTAGTACCTGGATGGGAGACCTCCTGGGAAAACTAGGTTGCTGCTAGAAGAGGTGTTATTGAGGCCAGCAGGGGGTGCTCACCCTATGGTCTGTGTGGGTCCTAATGCCCCAGTATAGTGATGGGGACACTATACTGTCAAAAAGCACCGTCCCTTGGATGAGATGTTAAACCGAGGTCCTGACTCTCTGTGGTCATTAAAAATCCCAAATTTTCCCATTGGCCTCTGTCCATCATGGCCTCCTAATCATCCCCATACACTGATTGGCTTCATCACACTGACTCCTCTCCACCAATAAGCTGGTGTGTGGTGGGCGTTCTGGCACAATATGACTGCCGTTGCATCGTCCAGGTGGATGCTGCACATTGGTGGTGGTTGAGGAGAATCCCCCTTCCATATGTAAGTGCTTTGAGTACCCTGAAAAGCGCTAGATAAATGTAAGGAATCATCATTATTTTTTTTATTATTATCTGTCCATCGAATCGTATGTTAAATATTGGAGATTATTTCAAAAAACAACTTTGGTGAACTAGTCCTAGGTTTTTGGGTCAACCTCAATAACTGTTAAAAAGCTTCCAAAACTATATATTTCCTATGGTAAATTGCCTGTATTTTTTGCAAATGATCGAGATGGTTACAGGCTTGCTAATTAAAGCATAATGCCTTTTTACGCATATGCTTAAAGGCCTTAAAGCGCTTGAACCCCAAAATTGCTGCTCACAGCTATATTTACATTGATATTTGTTTACAAAACTAATTTCATGTATTTAAGCATAGGCCTTTATAAAAAAAGCTTTATATGTTCAAGTGAATTGGTCTAGTGTCAAACTTTTGACTGTTAGTGTATCTATTATTCAAAATCACACCACAATTTCACATTACCTGTCAGTAGGCATGCTGTAAACAGGCACTTTGCAATTCCTAAAAGGAAGTAAAAAGCCAAGCTATAACAGAAATTGTTTTCTAAAGTGCAGTGGACGTCTGGGTCAGGACGGCATGCATTCAGTCATGCAGCATTATGCCAGTGGCCAAGAGTGAGGCATGGGGGATTGACACAGCCAGCATCTGACAGGATTCAGCACTACCCTTAATACACACACACTAGCCAGAGAAGAAAATCAAGATTTGTATAGCAGAGTTGGAAAACAATGTTCAAAAAAAAACCAAAAAAAAAACAACAACACTGGACTAAACAAACAAAAGCATCCTTATTCCATTATTCCATAATAATTCCACAATTATCTAACATAATCACAAGGAAATATGACAAGACTTACTATCAACCACTTAGTTGATCCACTAACAGAGCTTACCTCAAAGCATCTGACACACTTTACCCCACATCTACTATTTTCATTAAATAATTCTTGGCTAATCCATGACCAAAGCAGGGAAAAAAGAAGTGTATGGTTTTATACAGTGGCAATATATCAATATGCAGACCTGAAAAAGTTTGCAATCACATAGAACTCATTTTACCTGCCATATTAAAAAATGCTATTACAAATGCTAATTATTTTTCTCACATGCTTTTCCCTGAATACATAAATTATGTCACGTTCCCTTACTTTATATAACAGGATAACACTAATACATCCTAGATATTTTATGATGTATAATTGGAAAATCAGAGCAAAATGAGAAACTAGCTGAGAAGTGAAAATGTCTTCAAATATTTGAATTTTGCCACCAAACATAATTCCTTTATTCCTGCTATTGTTAAACGTAAAAAGTCATACAAATTGAAATATGATAATGAAACAAAAAGCATACAGCTGAAGAAGACCCGTCAGATATTTAAATGTGAGAGACTGTGAATGGCAGACGCAATGTTGTTAAATCTTGCCAGAGACGACATTCTGATGCTGTGGCACGTTTTATTTATGAATGTGGACTGTTCTCCTGTGCTCACAGGCACATATTGAAATGAGCTTTGACTACAGGGGGGCTTCTCGCTTTCACCATCCATTGAAAGACAAGTCTGGATTATTCAGATCACTCTCAGCAATCCCTTAATTGGTATAAAACACAGAAATTCATCTGCGGAAGGTCAATGCAAAAGGTCATCTCATTTCTCCATGCAAAGTTGACTCGTCAGCGTCTGCTCGGAGGATTTGCACGGTAAACATCCCCGGTCATTAATTCTAAACCACCCGGAGTTTGGAAGCGGATCTGAGACCTCCGGTATGAGGGGTTAATGAAATCCAAATTAAACTCATTAACCGGACAAAACACCTGTCTTAAAACAAAAATCAAACAAAAACATCCAGTGGAAATATCATTAACATGTGCTAATATTCAGTCGCTGCTTTGTGTGCAAGTCGCTCGACACACAATAGGGAATCCTAATATTAAACTGGTCAATATTGACAGCGTGTCCATTTGATAATTGGTACGCCAAATGCTGGCAGCCAGAGAAACGCTTTGTTAAGAGATGTTAATGAATGCTAAATGATGAGGCTACACATTTGTGTGGCTAAAACACAGCCTCAGGGGGCAGGTGTCCTCACAATTCATTACGCAATTCAAAGCTAAGCATACAAGCATGATGTACATAATTATATGTTCATGCTATCTGCTGAATTCTCTTCAGTTGCATGATGCAAATGAAATAAACACATTGTGATCTGCGGCATGTAGACCCTCGAGGAGGGATTAAAGGGCGCATCAGTGATACAAACTCGATGGCTTGACCCTCCTTGGCATCTCTCTGAGAGTGAGCTAGGAAAGGGTTTGGCTCCGGCAAAGTGTGCCGAGCCCCAACAGCAGCTTTTAATTTATCTGATGGGCCTGCGGTGGCCTCAAGGCGTGCAAGTAGTGCCAATATTATTGATAATTTACATGAAATAAGATGTTGGTGGGAATCCAGATATAAATATTAGAGATTTAATGAGAATTAAGTCGAATTCAAAGCCATCAGACGTGTATGAAGTGGCTCAACGTGATGGGGTGATGCTGGGTAAGTTCTCACAATTAGGACAGGACCTGAACTGCACCTCTGCACCAATCAACTCAATTAGGTCCAATTGAGAATGATGATGGCCAATTACAAACCCCGGTGTGTGACCAATCACAAGTAACTCACCTCTGGCTGTTTGACACGGCCCTCCTGGAAAGAGCAGCTGCTCGGGTCGTGGGTGCATGTGTGACGGTACTTGCACCAGTGGCACTGGTATGGGCTTCCGACACAGGACAGACATCTGAGACAAGGAGAGGGTGCAGATTAATGCAGTTAGTTTGAGTATTCTTGAAAATAGATAGGATGTTACACTACTGCACTACATGAGTTGTAAATAGAAAAGATACTCACGACTTGTGAACGCTGCAGTTGTAGAAGACAAAGCTAGTGTTGGCGAAAGCTAGACCCGTCTCTTTTGATTTGAGGTAGAGCTGGACAATCTGATGGTCACCTAAGAGGCAGGAGGAAAACGTTACGAGTGTTGACATAGTTGAGAAAGCAGTTTGTTCCAAAATGTGGGTGACAATGCACTGCAATGATTTAAATACCAAAAAGTATAGATTAAAAAATGGTGTCATTAAAATTGGATCAATTTATCCAATATTTGCGTAAAAGTCTGTATACAGTATATACAAAGATTATTCACTCATATTATGATGAATGGTAGTGCAAAACGCTATAGAAATACAATAGCCAATCGGCAATTGGTAAAGTCACCATGACATTCCAGCTGCCGTTCCCATAGAAACAGTCAGTGTCCTGAGACGTGCACACTTGGGACTTAACATGTGCATTGGCTGAACCAGCCCAAAGTAATGCTATTTGAGCATAAGAAACAACATTTATGGGTCAGGTCATATCAGCAATTTTTGAGATTTAAGCATTTCCCCATTCAAGTAGTTTGTTTTGCATGCCTTGAATAGCTGCACTGAGGCATTGAAAATATTGTCATTGAGTGAACTGACTTTCCTTGAAAGGGACTTTGTGTCTATGGTGTATTTTAATGCTTAGATAATCATGCTGTTCGCATAGCAACATGCCAATTCAAAACTGTAAATTGAATATAAGCTATCAATTATCTCATTCATATACCAATGACACCAAGCTGTCTTAATTAGGTTATATATTAAGTAGTTTATATATGTGTGGATTATAGAGCATATTTGTTGAAGGTAAGGAATAAGGTGACCACTCCTCTCTGCCAAAAATGATCTAAAACCCTTCCAATCCCTGAAGAAGAGGGTGAGAGAGACTGAGAATGAGAGAAAGAAACCTGTACGAGTTAATGGAAATGTGGCACAAAAGTGCCCATCTTCAGAGTGTTTTTGTCTGAGCTAATGAAGAAGCTCATGTTTAATTCAACACGCCGGACACGACATCTCCCCTCTCAAAGGAAGATCATACTTTTTCCCTCACTCTCTATCTATTCCTGTCTCTCCTTTTCTCACATATTTCTCTTCAACCTCTTTCTTGTTCTCCTAACGCACTCCCCTTCCCTGTCGTGCGGTGTTTCAACAAAGAGCGAATCATTCATCAATCACTGTAAAGTGTGCCTGACAATGAATCTGTCCTAATTAGCTCACCTAAATGTTACCTTGATGGCTGGTATCTCCGGAGTGTGTGTGTGTGTGTGTGTGTGTGCAGGCCCCCTGCCACCCGCTGCAGAGTGTGTCCGCCTTTAATGAGTCACTCAGGACATACACTGTTACCATGACACTAAGAAATGAAAGGAAAGTGAGGAATACTAGAGACAGAGCGAATAAATGACCTATAACTGCAGGGGTATGTGTGTGCGTGCATGCAGAATACATAAAAACACATCTTGATCCACAACTTATGACGCATTTAGGGGTTAAATACTGTATGTGTATGATGGTGATGGTGTATGTATCCAGTAGTGTGTGAGTGTGCACCCTCAGGTGTGTAATAGTGTACTTATTCAGTGGTGTGAGAGTGTGTTTGCACTGCGGCATTTCAGAGCTCCGGGCCCTTGCAGATTGGACCGACCTGTAATTTCATGGTGGCCTGACTAGCCTCACATCTCCAATGAGACTTGCATGCATCATTATTCACACAACTCACACCCCTGCGCACGGCTCTTTCTACCTCACATCCAGACCGCTGTGCCACTTACTAGGATAATTTGTGGGTGTTTCTATACGAGATGCTCCAAAAGAACACTGTTGCTTCCATTCAGCCTTGTATTATGTTGTGTTTTATTCCCCCTCCCCCTCAACCTTTTCTACCTGTTTTTGCCCTAGAACACATGTGGAGGAGTATTCCCCTGTTTCTGCAGAAGTGCGCATCTTCATTATCCTAACGTTGAGACGTTTTCGTATTATGAAAAATTACCAGCCTCTAGACAGCTGCCCAGATGTGCGCTCATTTCAATTATGTCGAGGTAACCAAGCACGTCGGAGAGAAAACAGAGGTGAAAGAATAGCATCTACGAGAGTGGAGAAGAGGACGGCAAAATGTTCTCTCTTGAAAAATCTTTTCTCTCACTTATCTGCTGGAGTGAATGCTGTCAAAACCATTTCAGCCGAGCAGATGGAGTGAAGAGTGTCATCAGTTCAGGAGATCCAATCCAATCACTTTACTTGAAAAATCTCTCAAACATCAATGCCAATGGAGCCTCAGAATGAAAGACAGAAATGGAGAGAGACAGACGAGAGAGCAGGAGACAGAATGCCAAAACTGCCTCCCTCTTGACGACCTTTATTCACTCAATTACAAAACACGTCCTGCGGCAAAAGTCAACAGCTGCAGGCAAGATAATGAGCATGTAAACTTCCATCTCTGCTCAGGTGTTTATGCCTATCACTCTCTCTCTTTCTTAGACAGTCTTCCCTCCTTCTCTCTGATATAAATCCAGCGTCTCTGGAGTCTGCATCAGATTTCTCGATCCAGCGTCTCCAATTATAAAGCTGTCACAGTCTCACTTTTAGTCTCAGTCTATTCACACTGCCACAACAAATGCCAACATTCAGGCCTTTCACCAAATTTCCTGGTTAGTGACTGCGCATGTTCACACCTTGGTCTACGACAATGCGTGGAACTTCCTTCTCTGCAGGAGAGCTGCAGGTAATGCGGTTCCCCTCGACCAGACCGTCCATCTCCGCCAGGTCCTCAAAGGTGCAGTTGACCCCTGCAGAAAGTTCTGGCACATTATGTGCCTCCAGCACGAGCTGTCAAGGAAAAAAGAAAAGATAAGCTGAAGTTATACAGGGGAGAAAACAGAAGGCAATAATGGACAGGACAAACTTTTGGTGTGTGTCGCAAACTGACACACCATCTTTGTGCAGAAAATAAACTCATTTTTGCTGCCGCTGCCCCTAAAACTGCTGTAACGTGGATATTTTCTCACGTCTGTGATTTGAAATGCTCTTGAGAGAGAAGGAAGTCTGCACACTCCACACATGGGAAATCTCAATCCAGCCGCAGACATCAAGACATCCCAGAAAACACACATAGCCGTTCCATAAATATCCCAGCTGACACATGGCCAACCGCACAGCAAAATCAGGCCATTGAACCAGCGGCCACATATCTCCTAAATTTCCTAGAGGAAAATGTCCAGAGACATCAAGAGACTTCAGTCAGCCATCAGTCAGCCCTGTACTGACTCCAATGTGTTTCACTGAACACAAGTAGGTGGGAAATTGAGAGAGAGAAGGAGAGAATGAGAAAGAGAGAGGGCTATGGGGTGAGAGTTTTCATTCTCTTTTTTCTTTATGCTCTCTCTTTGTCCTCTCCATCTCTGTTACCCACAATGCCCTCTGGCTCCCAGCCTTCTTATGAATTTCAAGCCCTGCTCTGAAGCACATGTGTTGCCTGACACCTGAGTCAGATGAAGTGAGAAACGATCGCAAAGAGAAGAATGAGAAAGAGCAACTGTCATGAGACTGAAATAAATGCCACCTTTACACCTGGGATTATATTGGTATTGTGTATATTATATATATATATATACATACACCGAATGGTATGGATGTCACGGTTTGGTGCATGCAGTCACCCGACGAATACAATTGGTCATAGGCAATCCATACTCCAATCCAGAAGGGGGCGTGCACGGTAATGCAAAGCTGTTTGCTACCAGTGAAAAGCACAGAACAAGAAGAGACGATCGATCGGTATGTTTACATGTAATCTCTCAACCAGTGTTCTCAACTGCGGAAAGATATCAATAAAACAGCTTGAGAATAATAACTCACGTAGCATTACATTTAACTCAGGCATTTAGTGTCGACAGCATGTTAGTTTACTAGAGAAATTAACTCTAGAGGGGAGCATTTCATATATGTACTATATTAGCCTGTTCATTATATTTACTTAACCTGTTAGTAATTTCTTGATTATTTAATGTATGTTTAAATAAATTTCTCATAAAAACAAGTTTTGACAATAACAGTGTAAATGACTATTAATAGATTTATAAGTTAATGCAAAACCTGATTTGTGTGCAATTTACATGTTTTTTAATTTTTTTATTTTTATTTAAGTGTTATTGATTGAGCGTGATGATTATTATATATTTAAAAATAAATAGCAATTGAATTTAATAATTTGGGGTCTGCTGTTAATTGTAATCTTTAATATTATAATGTGTGAGAAAGGTCTCCCTGTATATAGTTTACAGCATTAGCTAAGATTTTTTTATCTTTAAGAAAATTTGAATTATAATTGAATTTATTTAAACATAGAGACACATTTATTGAAAAACAAATCACAGTTTAATAAAGAAAAAAGCTATTATATTTTTAGTTTTCTCGCCTCTGCTGTACCAAACCCGTACTGAACCGTGGCTTCAAAACCAAGGTACATACTGAATGCTTGTAGAAGGATTCTGTTTCTACAATTTGATAAATGTGAAAGGTCTAAAATAATATCCAAATACCATCCGGATACAAAACGCATGTTATAATATCAAAGAAAACACAAAATAAAGAGATTTCAGGGAGAGAAAATAATGAAGTTGTATATAGTTAGAAAGACAGAATAGATATGCACCATTTAAAATAGCTGCTGCAGCTCTCTCTGCCAGTTTGACTCTGTCAGGGGTCAGTTTGGGAAAGCGTGCAGTAATGCTCTGTGAGGGCATCATGGGAGGTGAAGTGGATGAAATCGGAATATCCACAGTAATAGGAAGCTGCAGCCTTGCATAGAGTGGCCCTGCACCCAGCATTACATTGGTGATACGGCCTGAAACACCCTTTACTCAACAGAACGGCTGACCGGGGCTGTTTTTAGATTGCTGTTTAATGAAAAGGCAGGGACATGTTGCAGACACTTTTCCCATCTCTCCCCCTCTCTTGCTGTTTTCCGCTTTCCCATTAAAGTTCAGGATGCACTGGTGGATGGCGGCGCCACTCTGGGATTTAATTTATTTTTCCTTTTAGAGAGAGATGCAGAGAGAATTTCTTCAATTACATTTCAAGCAGCGGCAAACAAACCCTTGCTGGCCATGATAAATATGAAAATCATCCCTCTCGGAGAGGGACCCTACAAACAAACAAAAAAAGGCCTCTCGTAGCAGAGGGTACGACACAAGGAATATGGTGTCTTTGATTACCTCCTGCCTCAACAGAAGAATGCATCAAGACGGCAGACTCTCACAGACTTCAGATGCTGATGCGGGTTTCTAATTACGCTTCAGGATTTGCTGGTGGAGGGAAACAGAGCTGTCGATGTACCCACAGAGACCCCGAGAGCTATGAGATTCTACCTATTGTACCCCTTGTTGTACTTTAAAATCGCATGGATAAAAATCAATCTACATTTAAATGAATTCTGAGAGCACCTATAGCATTGTATCCAGCCATGACAGATGTTTTCCCTAAACAACTAGTTCAAAAGTGTAATCCTCATTCAGGATAATGCTAAAGCTGTGCTACGCTCTGCTTATCGAAACCTCTGTATTATCTAAAAGAAACTTCTTTGGTAAATGCACTCAGTAATATGAAAAGAGCAGTTAAAAATAAATAAATACATTCCTCGTAAGATGGGCTTTACTGTGGTTTGCAGCACGCTCTGGCTGGGTGGAGGTCCAGGAAGAGCTTATGGATAAAATGTGAAATAACATGAAAAGATAAAATAATCGAAAAAGAAAAATGTTTTCTTTTTGATGAGAAACTTACTTCAATCCCTAAATTCTCCCTGCAGACTGAACAAAGGAGCTTTGTGCTTATCTCCTCAAACAAATATTCAATAATGAAAAAGGTCAAGAAACAGCATGGATGCCTGTAGTGTATTTCTGTGTACATTTTGCAATTTATTGCATTGCAGATGTGTTGTTTTCCTCTCAGTAATTCCAGTTTAAAGGAAAAGGTCAATTTCTCTCTAACGCTGTGTGTGTAAATTCCTTACCAGTCTTTTCATAACACACACACACACACCTACAGACACACACACACAAATATAAATATATTAAAATATATGATCAAATATACTGTTAAAATGTATATATAAAATAAAAGTATATATATATATCAGTGCTTCCCACACATAGACTTTATATTAACGGCCGCCCAAGTATATTTGGTGACACATTTTTTAGATATAAAAAATATATATATAAAAAAAAAAAGTATAAGGGAATAAAAACAATATTGCCTTATTTTTTTTTTTTTTTTTTTTTTTTTTTTTTATGAAGTTGAAGTTTCAGCAAAGGATAAGTGGATTTCCAGACCTTGCATTAGCTCTAATACTAGATTATAGGCTACTACTACTTATGGAGATATAAGTAAATAAAAACAAAATAAATAAATAAATAAACCCTCCTGTACAGGTATGATCAGCTGTCCGTCCATCTTGGCAGAGCTTTCGATCTCTATTTGAGCACGTTCGTCCCGCATACATTTAAAATAATGAATGTTAAAGCGCAAAAGATGCGATGTGAATGGCCCCTAACTATTGGAAAGTCTCCCTTCGCTCTATGCGTTTCGTACCTGCTCGTTCAGTGTGCGTGAGAACTGTTTACTCCCACTGACAAATTCCACATGTGCAAAGACCCTCAGTCAGAAGTCACATATTTGTTGTTTGTCACATGTAGTAGTTCATTTTTTGTGCCGTGGGTAACAGGAGGATTTTCCACCTGGCTACCACCGCAAGTATATTTCAAACCTGTGGGAAGCACTGTATATATATGTATATAACATTTGCAAAAAAAAACATTACTTACTATGTTTTATAAGTTGTTTTTCTTGTGCGAGGACATTTTTTTCCTCATAACACACACACACACACACATACATACATACATACATCCATCAAACCAAATTGGACTAAGTCAACTGGTATAAGCTGGTCTAAGATTGTGAAAATTGAGAGGATTGGGCTCATTATCTGAAGCTTAAAGCCTTAGCTTAGCACTCCCAGAACACACCTGGACAGTTTATACAAGGGCTTCTTGTGATATGGAATCTGGCGATATGATCACATCAACTCTTCAATGACTGAACAGCTACTACTGAATCTCCTGACATCTGCTTTGACTGGTTGCCTAGATACAGTTGACATGAATGCTCTAATTGAAAGAAACACAGGACTTATATATGGCAAAACACACTGCTGTGGGAATGATTTAGTTTATCTAAACATATCTAGGTTCTGATTAAGCATCACTAGAGCACACATGTACCTAACGTACACGCTGATGTTAGGGCAGTTTATTAGCTGTTATAGCTGTTAAAGTCTAGTAGTTGAGATTTTGAATTTGGGCCCAGAATACAGATCCTGAATCAGCTGAAAGGCCAGCTTCTCTAGTGGAGACGTTAATCTGATATAAAGGCTCAGAGGAGGTGCTGGATTACATGAGGATAAGGTCTGAAACCATGGCCTGCTTTGATGGATTTTAGAGACACTCAAACATACACGCACACGCATACACACACACACACAATCACACAATGAAGGGTAGAGTCAGCACTTAGCTAGGTTCAGCCAAAAATAAATAAACACCAAAAGAAAAAAGTAACTGTCCTGACTAAGGATAGGGGCACAAACAGTAGTGACTGACATGAGGAAATAGAGTCAATACATACAGTACATACAGCAATATTCTGATATTAATCAGAATTTGGTCACATTTGGGCCATGTAAACACATTAACCTAATTGCATTACCAAATTAAGCCAATTTTCTAGTTTTGAGAAATTTGAATAAGATATATTTATCTGAACTTTGGGTTTTGTACCTTATTCAAAAAAAAAAGAAAAAAAAGAAGATACATTTAGATCACTTGTCCAAACACAAGTAATTCTGTGTCATATTTGGCACAGTTGTAAAAAGTCGCAGAATGCGCAATAATGCAGCATAAAAAATGGCAAGAGCAAGCATTTCCAGTATTTCCTAAAGAGAATAGCAGTTTATTCAGATTATATGGAAATATTCCAATAGCTGTGGAGCATGTAAACATCTTTTTCAGAATAATGGTTTAACCGGAATATGGATATTAATCAGAAAATATGCATATAACCAGTCAATGCTAGATCTCATAAGGTACAAATAACAACACCCAGAAACACACAACTAATAAGCTTTCTGTTGTGTGTGATTAGATCTACACGTCACTGAAATAACATGGCACGTGTGATACAGTCAAACTGCATGACGTGTCTTCATAAACCCATCAGTGCAACAGGCAGATCCATAAAGGCTGAACTTAAGACCATGATCACATTAATGATGGAGCCAGAAAAGCAATGGGCTCCATAACTGAATTAGTGAAGGCTAATGTCAATATGTCCACCATTTGGCTTTATCCTCAGAAAGACTTAAATGAGGTTTAGTATTTCCTCAGTATTCCTTAAGGATATTTTACAGTGTGATTACACAGAATGAACTAAGGTGAAAATTGATAATTAGTGCTCACCATGACGCTGTACTGGGACACGGAGATGTTGTTGGGATGAACGCTGAGTCTCACACACTGCTTTATGTCAGAGGCGAAACGGCGAGGCTCGGATGACCGCTCACACTTTTCCTTCCTGGTGCACCTGCAAAACAAAGACAAAAAGAAATACGTGAGCACCTGAGGAGAGGAGAAAGACAGTATGTGAAAGGAAGACAAAGCATTTGATAGAATGGGGGAAAATAAAAACAGCTGCACAAATGCATCCGACCATCTCCCATCTGTAACCAGCACAGCATGAAGGAAATAGAACACAAGCTTGGTTACTAGTCCAAATCCATGCATTATATTTCTGTTTCATATTTCAGGAGAGAGGGAGGTGGGGCAGAGATAGAAAAAGACCAGTGGTTGTGGTGACTCTATCCTCTTTCTGCTCTCAACAGTACTAAAACAACAGCGACTCTATTTGTGGAAGCAGAGCAGGCCCAAAGGGGCGAGGGACAAGCCAGCTTTGTGTTCTACCCTTAATGAAGCGTATTCATCGCTCCCGGGTTCTGCAGGTGGGGAGAATCAGAGCTCAGAGACTCCCCCCTCCCCCTTTAGATCCAAACACCATCCACTCTGATCCGTTCACAACACTGGGTCACAGAGCCGATGAGGAGACCACCCTTACACTGTGACATCTAATCCAGACACATCAGATTACAGACACAAGGTTAAGCACGTTTAAGACTGTTTTACACTTGCGATTTTTAGTTGTGACTGCTTGACTGATTTCAAGTGGTGGACAACACCATTTCTTAAATATTGTCCTGGACCCTGTGACCCTGTGATCATTGAAAACCATCATTAATATATATATATATATATATATATATATATATATATATATATATATATATATATATATATATATATATATATATATATATATATATATATATGTATGTGTGTATATATATATATATATATATATATATATATATATATATATATAATGTATGTGTGTATATATATATATATATATATATATATATATATATATATATATAATGTATGTGTGTGTATATATATATATATATATGTGTGTGTGTATATATATGTGTGTATATATATATATATATATATATATATATATATATATATATATATATATATATATATGTGTGTGTGTATATATATGTATGTGTGTATATATATATATATATATATATATATATATATATATATATATGTGTGTGTGTATATATATGTATGTGTGTATATATATATATATATATATATATATATATATATATATATATACACATTTATCAGATATAATCACATATGAAAGTGCACTACCGAGTTTACCAAAATTACTAAAAATTATTTTCTATATAAAAGTAAAAACAAATGTCCTAATAATTAGCCATTAAACTGAATGAAATATATTACTTAAAAATACATAATCATTAAAAAGTGTTTTTATTTAAATTTTGATTATATTCCATTCTTATAATCCAGTCAGTCCCTGACATGGCCTACTTAATCATAAATAAGATGTATGAAAATGTGCTATTAAGTCTTACATTTAAACATTTCAAAGTTTTACCTATTTGTATAGTACAAGACTGGGTAATATAGCCTGCTCTGTCTGGGTTTTTAGCCTGTCATTCCCCTGACTAATCCAGATTGGCTTTATTCAAATCTGTGAAGCAATTAACTACGAATCAGCACAGAGTCCTTATAAGAGGGAAAGAAGTTTATAACGGATGACAGTTGTGACAGGGTTTTCCAGTGTAGAAAAGAAGGGGGGAGAGAGAGAGGGAGGGAGGACAGTGAATGAATTGAAAAGTTAAGAAGCCTAACGTGGCGAACTCGGAGAACAGAATAGGAATAATCTGCTGGTGAATGAAAGAGGAAAGGAAAGAGATTTAAATTGCAACAATCATCCTCTTTCTCTGTGCCTCTGTGCTAAGCAGGTCTAAGATGCATTTAATCAGAATGGCCTCCTTTGTATCTCCAATCACGCAGCCTGAATCCCTTTCTGCCGCTGATTTAATAAGCATGCTGTGTACAACGTGTTCAAACACACACACGCACACACTTACGTTATGTGGAATATATGGGTGGTGAAACATTGAACTCTGAAACGAGAGTGAGTGTGTAGCATTCTCAGAGCACTGCTGGGAGAGACAAACTGCTTGTGTGTGTCTCTGGATGATTTGGTGAGGCTGTGCATCCTGCAGTTATACACACTTGTCAAAGGCCTTTAATAAAACATCACACAGTCACATCTAACAAGTCTCACAAGCCTCTCTCGGTCTGCACCCAAAGTACGCAGGCAGCGAAGCCTGTTTAAACACGGGCATTGTCCTTTCTCACCAATAGGGGGCGTATGAGGGTTGTCTGTTTATAATTTTCGAGATTACAGGGGCTTTGACATGTTGTGGCTGAAACAAGTCAGCACTGCTTATAAGAACGGGGATATTTCTTATTTAAAAGGGTTATAAACGAGATGCCTGCCTATGGCCTGAGAGCACTGTAAAAACATTTATGAGCCTTCGTTTATGAGCTTCTGTGATACAGGCCTGGAGACAAGAGCAGTATGAATAGCAGTATGTTTGTGTATTTCATTTCTTAAATAAATGAAACATTTTCTGGTTAAATAAGAATTACCCTATTTACTTTCTTAATCCACATTTCTGTTCATGTAGTAAACAATATATTACTTCAATATATTACTTCAAAAAGGGGGGGGGGGGTAATTTTGACATTGTCATCCTGGAATATGGCCATGATACATCTTCCTACATGGTTGTTTAAGAAATTAAAAGCTACACACTCCATCAATTAGGGTTAGAAGAACTGTTGCCAAACATATAACATGCTAGAAACATAATGATCCAATCATAGACTTTTAAGCATTTGCCTATTTAAATCCAAACAGGATTTTTTTGGCCAGGCAGTGTGTTATGTTGTTATGTTTTATTGTATCTAATAAATTGGTGATCCCCTTGATATGTCATCCTGCGCACACCTGTCAACACGCGGCAGGTTTGTTTTAATACCTTATCATTAGTAAAGTAAACTGCTCTATTAAAAAACTAAGGAGTAATTTGTTTCCCTCGTTATGTAAATGCTGCCTGAACATGGAGAAATGCAGTACTTTGATGAATAATGAACAGGAAATGAAATCGCATCAAAGCGATCAGACAGACAGGAGAGCAGAAGTGGGCATGCAAAACACTAAGGACGGCCTCCTGTCATCTTGCCTGCCCTCTCTCTTCCTGTTCCCCTTGTGACCCTCCGTTCACTCTGCTCTCTAACACACTGACCTAAATACCATTACATCACCCATGCCAGCAGAGGAGGGAAATAAACAAATAAATTAACGCACATCAATAAATGAATAAAAACATGCAATTAAATTGCCAGCTCTGCATTTTGATTGAGGGAAAAAGATTTAGTAAGCTTGCAACGCCATCCCTCACCATCAAACCCACAGACAGAGAGGGAGACAGACTACTACAGATGTCTTTAGAAGAAAGCAGCTAACAGAGTCAGCCAGAAGCAGCTAAATTAACAAGTTCTGTTAAAATAATAAATCCCTCAAGGAGTTTTATTCAACATGCTCTGCAACTAAAACTGTTAATTTACCGTAAGAATGAGTTTGGGCTCAGAGTGGAAAATAGTACCAACCTCTTTTTGCCAAGACATATGTATAATAAGCATGAGGAAGTACATTTCTCATGTGTGACTGATGACAGTGGAGTTAAAGTTTGTGTACTCCAAAGGTCTGACCAGCAGCGTGAAGCAAAGAGAACTCTAATATTGGAGAAGAACTAGTATTAGCATAAGAAAGAGACAGTCTAGGCTCAGAAAATCAAACTAACATATTGCTTTTACAAGTAATAGAGTAAACAGTATATGTACAGTAAATTGAAATGCAATGAATGGGATAGTCCAGAAGAAAATACTAGAACACAGCATGGAACAATATCCCATGATGCAACTTACTTGATTCGACCTTCTAATTTAAATGTGAAAAATAAACCGAAAGTAATAGTTACAATATCTATACAATAAAATTAAATTATAATTAAATAATTTATTTATGATATGATAATTGGATGTCACTCACTGAATTAACCATGCTTAACTTCAAGTTTAAAAAAACATGTATAGGAAAACAGGATTTGATCTGTGCTGAACAAATCGAAGCTTGATCTTATTCCAGCCTGAAAATGAGCATAGAGATGCAGATTTCATATGCATAATATATTGGCCTGTATTTATAATTTCTCAGTTTGTGATAACAGCTCTGAATATTAGGTCTAAAATATTAATCATGCCAGACATTTGAAAATATATATATCACAGCAAGATGATGTCACGTTAAAGTTACAGTATATGCATTTAAAATATGGACTAATTAACATTTATTTCAAGAAAAAGAGAGTAAAAGGAAAAATAAAGAGAAATGTAAGAGCAAGTATGTTGACTCAGTTTATTTCAATAGTTTGTCATTAGAATGTTGCTAAGCTAAAAACTCAATACTCTAAATAAGCAAAAAACTACTTTTTAGTATTGAATAAAATATGAGTTATAATTGCATTTCTCTCATCTCATCCAACACCTCATATTTTGTTTTTTACTGAAAATGCTGTAGGGCATTCTGGGATTGCCGTCTTTGAATTTTCCCCAAAATTACTGTAGATATCTTAGGAAACAGCATAATCAAGATCCTACCTTTTACAATATCCTTAGAATTGAGAAATCTAAGAAATCCTTCGAATTGGTGTTAAATGCTACCCATGTAAGCAGATTACTTGACAGTTTTGAAAAAAAAAAAATACAGTGAAACACCTACCATTCCTCAGCCAATTCTATTCCAAATGTCTCACTGAACTTCCATTATGCATGCAATAAAATCCACAGTACAAATCCACAGTCCTCTACTCTATTGCCAATTCATTCATTCATTCATTCAATGAGTTCCGTTGCAAGAAGACAGATATTTGAACTCTAGGTCATGTTCTACATCCCATAGTACAGTAACATATAAACATTATATATGGATGAGTCAATGCATATTTCAATATGCACTTAAATACACATTCATCCCGACGGTTATCAAGCCTCCCATTGGGACGCTTTCCCAATGGTTAAGGAATGAGGAAGGAGAAGAGGAAATTAAGTTGAACTATTGCCTAGTGGCCAGACATACAAACCCCATCCAAGTTGCACATATAAAGTACAGTAGAATCTGAGACACCTTTAAAATACAGAACGATACCAAGAGAGAAAGGGAGCAAGGGAGAGCACTGACAAAAGAAGGAGCAGCCACATTGACAAATGGCAGGTTTAAATTTAGAGTCAGTGCTATGAGCCAGACCCTGTGAGAGTGAGAGAAGAGCAAGTCGGTCACCATCATTATGGAGAGAGCAAAGAAGAGGGATGGAAGGAAAGAGGGAGGCATGAAGCAGAGAGAAGGATGGAGGGGAGAAGACAGAAAGAGGAAGAGACTCGTGGAGAGTCATTATCCAGCCCAGTGGCTCTGACCCGATTATTCCCAGCAGAGACCTTGGGGCCACTGCCCCCCACTGGGCCACAAACCTCAGCTGAGTGGAAAATTAGTGTGGAGCACCCCGGGAACGACCCCAACACACCGAGGCATACTGAGACACACAAACACATGCTTGCAAAAAAAAAAAAAAAAAAACCCACACAGGCTGCAGCAGTCACTTTGCACCATTTCTTATATATATATATATATATATATATATATATATATATATATATATATATATATATATATATATATATATATATATATATATATGTTTTACTGTATATTACAGCATTATAATGCTCATTTTGGTAACACAGTGAATTAAATATTTTGAAAGGCACTCTACCTCATGATTTTTTTATGTGGAACTTGATGACTGCAAACCAAAAGATAACATTATTCATGACAAATGAATAAGTCTGTCAGCAGTTCAAAAATGATTACATAATTCACATTATGTAACAACTCAGTTAAAAACAAAAGAATCAAAACTGATGTAAGAGCCAATTCAATGTGCCTTTTGTATGTTGTAAGATTCATATGATTTGATATGACTGATGGTTATATAAATTCTAATATTATACATTTCATTTTTTCTGATATGTGTGGTCTTCCAATGTGTGGTCAAAAATATAATGGAAGTCAATGGGAACTGAAAATGTTGTAAATAAATGATAACTGAATATTTTCATTTTTGGGTGGACTATCCCTTTAATGGGTGTTTGGAAGTATAGGCACCCCTGGGAAGGATTGAGGTAGATAAGGTACTTTTGCCCAACCCTACTGACCACAACACCAAATCTGTCTAAAAGCAGCATGGCCTCAGAATCTGAGTTGTATTTCTAAACATTTTCATTTGACTAGAATCCATCCGACTCCAGACTACGGCACAGCTGGAGAGACACATTACCCATCAAAGTCACACACACCCACACAATACCCACAATTCATCTCAATGCCATAAAAGCGTCAAGTTTTCCGTGACGCAGCAGCGCTCGCCTCAAAACTCGCATGCAATTTCGGGAGCTGTCAAAAACACCTCAGACCTGCTCCTTCATCTCATCTTCCTGCTGTCCCTGTTCCTCCTGGGCCAGGGGACCCATTTTACCCTGCTAATATTAAACAGATTATCTGTCTTCTCCAACACCACATCCCCTACAGATCTGATCAAACATTGCACGTATTAACACCCGGCTGTCATGATATAGCTCAGAGGAACGTTTACAACACTTTTTTTTAATCTCTTAACATTTAGATTGAGCAGACAAATCTTTTTCCTTTCAGCTGCAGGGGTCAACTAAGTTTTCAGCAGAAAGAAATACGCACGTGAGAACAGGGAATGCCCGAAAAGACAAAGGCAGAGTGGATGTGAGGACAATTAGACTCTTTGTCTTCAAATTTATACAAAGCATTTTAAAGAGGTCACACTCAGTAAGACTCCACCTAAGAAAGGAGAGTAACTTGAGAGTGTGTGTGTGCTATAGATAGAGCATCTGTCCTCTATCACAAAGGGCAAACAAGCAGGTCTTCTGCCACCTGAGAGAATGACCCAACAGGTCCCCGCGTGCCCAGAGGAAAAATCAATGTGCCGCTCAAATTAGACAGAACAATCTGATCTGGTCGAACATTTATGAAAATTTTTTGCTTCTGTGCCAATGCAAGGTGAATGGCAATTTCAAAAAGTTTGTGAACTGGCATATCACATTTCTGGAGCTATTTGGAAAAGAGTCTGTGTAACTGTGAAACACGCATGACATTTGAAACCTGTGTAAAATTAGGCTACGACAAACACAGGACTGTCTGTCTTTTTGTATCCTATACTGTGCTGGTTCCAAACTGTACAGCTGCTGCGGTGAACACAATGTTCTTACCATAAATCACTCTATCTATTCCCACACCATTATAGACCATTCAAATGAGTGGAAAATCATGAAAGGCAAATCTCTCAAGATAAATTTAGAAGCACATTCTAACAGAAGATTTTTAGTTGCTGTATCACACTGTGACAAGAACTTTTTAAAGGAGCCCAGAATGGATGTAAAACTCAAATATTTTTGAACATTAGTGATTTGCATAATGAATCAGTTTTGGGAAGTAACTAGCTAAAAGTAGCGATGCTGCTGACTTAACACACATTTCCAGTAGCTTGGATGTTATTTAAAATAATCAGTTTTTCCAGTATGTAGCAGTGTAGGATACTTAAATATGCTCTATTTATTTAAGTGATATAATTAGAATGCTTCATTTAAATAATAAAAAAAAGTAACACTTTACTTTAGTGTCTTTGTTACATGTACTTACTGTAACAATAACAGTAAATTATGCATAATTACATGTAGCTAACCCTAAACTAAACCCTAATCCTAGCCCTATAGTAAGTACATGTTGTTAATTAATATTATTCTGCACTTATTTATTACACTGTAACAAGGACAACTTAAAATAAAGTTGTTTTTTATTTTATCTTCAGAATTTCTTTTCGTTTCCAGGGAAGAAGTACAGTAATGTGGTTTGTAATGACATGACGTTTGATAGATAATGACAGAATTTTCATTTTTGCTTTACTTTCTTTAAACTTCCTCCACATCTAGTTCCTGTCTTTTCAATCACTGCCTGTGCGCTCTCTCACTTTCTCTCTCAGGTGTGTCTGTCTCCATGTCTAGTTCACGCTCTGTCACACCAGGACAGGCCACCCCTCTTGCTGTCTTCAACCCTTCTCCCCATTGCATTCTCTCTCTCTCTCTGTCTCCTGCTTTTTCTCTGGTGACAGCAAGGTGACAGTGAGGGATAGGTTGAGTCGTGTAGGACTGCCTGCTTTCCGAGAGATCTCACTGACAGTCGTGAGGCTGTCTGTAGTTCTGTCCTGATGCTTCCGTCACTTTTGGAGCATGTTCCTTTCTCTCAGCCAGCCGCAAACTCCTCCCAGTCTCTTCAGGAACTCAACACCAGGGGCGACAGGGCCGGTCCTGCTCCCCTGGGGAGACGCCATTCTCTGCAGGGGGGGCTGTGTGCGTGTTTTGGGTCCAAAACAACACAGTACTGACTTGATGTTTTCAATTCTTTCAATACAATCCCAGGTGGAATGCACTAAGAATAAATTGTGCCTCTTGATAGTAACATTTATCTGCATGCGCCGTCTACATCACTTTAGAAAATACCACATGTAAAAGTGCCGTAACTACTAGTGTGTCATTTTTTGAAACAAATAGCCCAGCGCTGAAAAAATCTCTTATGTTCCAGGTCAATTAGACCCACAACACATTTTGAGTTGGAAATACTGATTAACCCTAGAACAGGTGTGCCCAGTCCTGTTCTTGGAGATCCACCTTCCTGCAAAGTTCAGCTCCAACCCTGATCAAACACAACTGAACCAGCTAATTAAGATCTTCAGGAGCACTTGATAATTACAGACAGGTGTATTTGATCAGGGTTGGATCTGAACTCCGCAGGTAGGTGGATCTCCACAAGGGCCAGGTTTGGGCACCCCTGACCTATATGTTTTTCTTGATATTGTGTGACTACAACTCATTTAGCGTCATGAACATATCTGCAAAGTTTCAACATTATGAGGTGTTGTGGAACGTGGGTATTCAAAAAGAGTTTCAGCATCACGCCAGAGTTAAAGAATTTCACCACACCATCTTTTCCTGTGACAGACTTCTCTACAGACAATATCACAGTCCTCAGAAAAACAATGATAGCTTCTTCTCATCTCACATTAGAGCAGAAAGATGGGGAAGGCCCCACTGGGGAAAGGCTCTTCTAGTGGCATAAACAAAGCCTTAGCATTCAACAAACAGACACACATATACAGCGGATCAAAGAGAACTGAGATAAAACTTCTCCCAGCGCAGCCACATAAACAAGTTCTGGACGAGAAGGTAAAACTTCAGAACTGACCCTGGCTTATGGGAGAACAAGAGCATAAGGTATGCACATGAGTTCAGATGTTAGGGAGAATTTATTAATGCTGACCAATTACATACCAAACTTGACAGAACCCTAAGCTGCAGCTAAAAAATCTAAAATACAAAAAAGTACAATAAATAATACACTAGTCACCTGTGGTTTGACCCAGGACAACATGACCATTACAGTTTTAAACAATAATCTTGTCTCTCATAAAGCCATAGTAACAGGCTGTCAAAGATACTGTTGGATAGACACATTGATATTCTTCATTTGCCCCAAAATAATATCCACCTCATACCAATCCTAATAAAGATGCATAAAGATATTATAATGGAGTGTGAATTTGCATCTTTGTCAATCTGCTGTAATCTCTGCCTGTCAGGTTTTTTTTTCGGAAAGAGAGACAGAAATCTGACAGCCTTATTTTCTCTGTCTTAATTATGATTTACAGCCTATCCATCTCCACGCCATTCCAAACCATCACAATCGCTGCTCATTTACACCCCATGCAAAATGACTGCCTGCGAAACATTCTGGCAATGTTTCCACGACATTTGTAAAGCAGTCAGGGGAGTTATTCATTGCAGCCCTCGGGAACTAGTGTGATTGTCAAGAACGGATGTAATGTTGTTAAATTGTGGTGAAAACATTTTCCACTCAATCTGGGATTATATAATTAAATAAATACTAGACTTTACAGGTCGACTGAATGCAAATGTCCTCCATTCACAAAATACTAGGCTGATTATAATGGCAGTCTTTTGAAATGTCTCTTTTGAAATAAACTGAATGTTTATTTTGTATTTTTTCACTGTTTTATTTACAGTATAAACAAAATAAATAGTGCAGAAATGCACAAATTCTGGGATAGTCTGGGATAGATAACAATTTTTATTAGTCTTTTTCACATTAAAAAAAGCCACCCTCTTCTATCATAAACATGAACAAATCCTCTCCAAGTCAAAGAGGCAGAGAGGGATCAGATGGATAAAAATGAAAGCTTAACAAGTAAACAAACCGCTTCATAAATTACACATCTGAACATTAAAACTTCGGGGGCGCCCTCCCCCTCTCCCAGAGTTATTGATTTTTGCCTCTCTGGTCCTGTTTTCCAAGACTAACAGACTCTTCTGGAGATCTTTTGGGTAAACAGGAGTCTGAAGCAGGCGGCTTTGCTCCTCTGTTGACAGCGAGAGGGGAGGTTATCTGAAGGTTGATTGGGAACAACAAACTTGCAGAGAGGCTCTTAAACTAAGCAGCATCTCACAGATATTTGTCTGTTCTTTCCTGCTATTCAATCAGACAGTCTCAAAGCTGTAAAATATATGTTAAAGGTGTTGCTGTTGCCTAAGGGTTGTTTTACACCTTTTACATTTACATAAAAGGTGCACTGAGGCTTCAGCACAGGCCATTTTGTAATCAAGACTTCAGATTTCTTTCTTTCTCACCTTTTTGGCACACCCCTTCTGTTTAAACTTTCAAGAAATCACCAGGACCAGTAGAAGGTCTGTAGAAAAAAAACATCTCAAAGGTCTGAGGGGTTGTGTAGTGATTCTGTCTACAAACTGAAGGTCAGAGCTAATGCATTGTTAATTTAGTGTCACACAATCTCCCCAAGTGGTTTATACACACATATACACCCTCTCAAATGGACCCCCTGACCCTTAACCCCTCTGCTCCATTTTCTCTATGATCAATAGTAGTGTGGGTCGAGCAAATAAGCCCAGCCATCCATCCATCCCTTCAGTGTGTTGTTTTCCTTCTCTCTCTGGTGATTGTGTGGAATTCTGTTGACTTTTGCATCTCTCTGGAGGACTGGAGTGATCCGTCTCATCACAGATCTCTGCTCTCCAGTAGTCTAGATTACTATATTTATGCTCTGCTGGCCAACATATTGACCTCACTTAACACAAAACAGCCCTCTGTTGCTTTGTGTCATTAGACTATTTTATACTATCTGACGTGTTAGAACAGTCATGAGAGATACATAGACAGGAGAGAGAGCTAACGATTTCCTTGAGGGATTTGAACAAACCTCTAACCCTAGTGTTAAACTGACACCCCAGTGGTTTTGCTACAGACATGTATGATACCTCAAATCTCCTGTTTCTAAGCAAACTTACTTAGATTTGGTGCTTGATGACTATTCATGTTAGATTGTAGGGTTTTTTTCTTCCTTTTTTCATTTGATGTGGCAAAACCACACAAAAACTTAAGTTTCTCTTTTCTATAAATAGCCAGATATTCCTCTCATTTTCCTCTCTTGAAATCCATGGGTAACTATGGTAACTGGGATTTTCTCCACAGAGGAAGAGTAACTGTATGAGTTAGCAGAGGCAGAGCTACAGTCTACTAAGATGAGCAAAATTAGCCAATTATCATTAATTTCCAGTCCTCATTGAAAACATTTTAAAATAATTCTTAGCTTTTACTTGGTTAATTCATCATCAATTGCTATGCCTTCCCTGATATGTCTTGTACTTTAAAAGTACATTTTTAATCTCAAATCAGGTAGAAATAGTTCCTTAACATGAAAACTGCACCTTTCACTCTTTACAATGTTTGTTTGATTTTTAACATCTTGGTAATTAGAAAAACATTTATGGTAATTAGAGATGGTAATATTTTCACTTATTTTCCAGTTCCTTGCATGAACTTTAAACATCAAACAACTCACAAAAGTACTTTATTTATCAAGTTGAAGAACCAGTGACAGACAGACAGACCTGGATTGCCGTCTATCTGTAATGTGTGCATTCTCTCAAACTAAAATGAACAGGGTGACAGTGCAGTCTATCTGATATTTGTACATCTCTATTGATCTGTTTACGAAGACTTTCATCTCTCATTAAAAAAAAAACACAATACAATCACTGTATGACAGAGAATCTCTTTGTGTCATATCAGTGTTGAGATATGCTGCTTTAACCATCGTTACCCATGGAAAAGACAATTACAGGGAGTGCTGACAAGAGTCAAGCCTGGCATGAGAGAGCCTTCTCTGGGCAGGACTCGAGTTACAGGGACCCTGGTTAAGTATGTAGGGGAGGAGAGGATGGGAAAGGTAAACTCCAGGGCAATCAATCAGCCGGGGACCCAGGGAGGCCAGGTCGGATTGCCTGACTCCATCAGAGAGCGGTGCTGTTCACTTTCTCTGGGCATGAGGCCATGAGAAAAGAGAGGAGAGAGAGAGAGGAGAGAGTGTGCCATAAGAAAGTAATGAAAAACACAGAAGAGGCGAATGGGATGGTGATGCATAATGTGAAAAATGCAGTGAAAGACAAAGGAGTCCAAAATGAGAAGCGACACAGCCCTGAATGGAACCGAGGGCTGGCCTCTGCAGATGCAGCCATACATGTTGTGTTGCCAACCAACATAAAGACCTCCTGCAGGCTGGCCCTTCTACCACCTGAGGCTAAACAACAAACTGCTGCTGTTTTTATTAGCATTGTGTCCCATGTACACTTGACACTGTTTCTGCTGCCAGAGGATAGAGAGAAATGACAGAGTGAAGGAGAGAAAGAGCCAGCTTTCTCTAGCTGCACAGTTTTCAGTCACAAATGACCTCTTTCCCTCATGGACAATCACGGCCAGTTGATCAGCCTATATCTGCAGTGCGAATACAGGATGTTATCTGAAACCTGCCAAAGTGCCCTTCAGACACTGCAATGGACATATGTCATGCTCCATGACACTCTTTTTTAAAAATGACTAATTAAATAAATAATAATAAATACAAAAATGTAAAAATATACAATATACTTGCAACGCTGCATACCTGCATTCACTTGCACCTATTGGTCAGCCGTCTTACATGCATTTTTATATAAAAATACATAAATGATGTATTTAAAAAAATAATGTTCAAAATAAACTAATTGCTAAATAAAATAGCTAAACAAACAGCTAAAATTAATAAATGGCTAAATAAAGGGTTAAATACATGGCTATTAAATACAATCACTTGTATAAAAATACATAAATTATGTGATTTAAAATTTATGAACAAATAGCTTAAAATGTAAACAGCTAGAAAATGCTTAATGGATATATAAATTAATATAATGTTTTATATAAAAATTGATTTAATTATAATTATTAAAACAAATAAATTGCTAAATGGCTAAAAATGATAAATAATTTTAAAAATAAAATAAAATAAAATAAATAAAGTGCTAACATGTTCACTACAAAAAATTACAAAGTGGCTCAATTCACCTGTATTGAACATCAGCTGGATCAGTTGGTGTTCAGCAGCAAAGCTCAAGACAAACTATCAAACGTCTCGGAAGGAAATGATACATGCACAGGCCATTTGACCACCTGTCTCATTGTCCAGCACTAAGGCCACCCTCACCTTTACAAAAGCAAGAGGGAGCGAGAGAGAATGAGAGCGAGAGGGTGAGAGACAGATGAGTGTGAGATTTTAAGCATGCATGACCTTGGGCAGCCATGTGGCAAACGCCATGCCCATGGCCCCTGTTGCGTCTAGTGCACTCAAAAGCCCTGAGAGAGACAGAGAGCGATAGGCCCTGAATCTCTACATATCTCTTTACTCCCCCTCACTTTCCCTCTCTCTCTGCACTTAAGAGGGTAACGTTGCACTTGGTCTGAAACACTGCTAATGTCTTCCAGACCTTCTCTGGCCCTGTCGTTCCTTAGTGGCACGGGCGATGTGTGCATATGTGTGTAGAGTGTTTTAAGACCTAGAGGTTTTTGAATATGGAGCTGTGTGAAAGATTGAGATCGCCATACCACACGCAGACTACTGCACAGACACACACTCCTCTGGGGTCCTCAAAAGAGGACAAGAATCCAATTTTCAATTTACAGTGGAGTGGGAAATGTGGCTATCCCTTGAGAGCCTGAAGCATCCATCACCCTCACTTTTTACACAGTGTGTAGAAAGGTGGGCTGTGTATGAGTATGTGTGTTTATGTGTATCCATGTGTGTGCACGTGTCTGAGATCCATTAGTGGGAAAAGTATGAGGTGGTGAAAAGTTGTTTCCAAACTCCAAGGCCACACAGTTACTTGAATGTGACTTACTTGAATTACATGTATGTAACATATGTTTATGTAAAGTATATAAATAATTAACAAAAAAATGATCAATAATTATCAAACTGTTACATCTTGTCCTAATTAATTGCTTTAAATATTTTTATTGTAAAAATAGTTTTTAAATAAAATACTTTATAAATGTATTTTTTTTAATTGTTAACCCCTTCATTACATCTAGACTGTGTATAAAACAAATAAAGACTATCAAATCCTCTTAAATTGCTTTAGTTGTAAAGGCCTTTCTGTGATAATGTAGAAACTATTGAGGCGCTATTATACACCTGGTGCAATGCGACGCCAGGCACAACCCAAGTGTTTTTTGCTAGTTTCAACCCAACGCAGTTATCATTTTCACGTCCAGAGCCCACTTTTTTAAACAGCAAATGCACTCGCACCCATCTGTTCGCCCATGGCTGTTCTGGTCTGAAAACAAAGGTGTGTTCAGGTGCATTGTTGGCGTGTTGCTATTTTGAGGCAACTGAAAATGACTGTGTCACTGACTGACAAAAACCTGGTCTAAAGTCAATGGTGCAAATTTTTTTGTTTGTTTTTAAAGGGTGTGTTAGTAATATGCAATATAAGTGGGTGCACAACGTGCATACACTCTGCTTGTTACACACACAGGGCAGCAGCACACAAACATGCCAAATATTAAAAATAAAAGGATTACAATGTAAAAGATTATTAGTGTGTACATAAAGATAAAAATGCCTACATGTCATAATGGATAGTTGTTGCATGTATATGTATATGAAATTGTTTATTTGAAATTGCTAATTATTTGACCAATCGTGGCAATATACACATGCATTTGTCAGGTTGAAGGTGTCTATATTCCGCCATGTAAATAGCAATCCGCCTGGCTTTTAAAGGGAATGGGAGATGACACTGTGATTGGTCTATTGCACATTATGCCCAAAACAAACCCATGACTCATTAAGACTAGGTACAACCATGTTGGACCAAGCACATGGTGCGCTGACCATTTTTTCTGTCATTAAACTAGCAAAAGCAGATTCAGACATGCCCTAAGTGCACCTGCGCCATGTGATTCAGACCATGCGCTTAGATCGTTAAAATAGGGCACTTAATGCCACATGGCTCTTAAAGGGAGAGTCCACCCAAAAAAAAAAAAAGGACATTATTTATTCACCCTCATGTCGTTCTAAAACTCTATGTATTTCTTTCTTCTGTGGAACACACACACAAAAAAGGATATTTTGAAGATTGTTCCCATTAACTTCCATTGTTTTTTTTTTGTCCAAATAATCAGTCAATGGGAACCGAAACATTGGCTACCAACATTCTTCAAAATATCTTATGTTCCACAGAATATGGGTGGACTATCCCTTTCTATAATCCCCCGATCGTTTGTCTTAATTTAGGTGTGCAGGACAGAGTGTGGTGCAGGAGGGTTGTACTCACATGCTGTGGAGCACACACCAGCCACAGTGAGGATCTCCAGATCCCAGACACTCGTTACAGGACGAATACTGCTCACAGGCCTCCACTGGGACACGGGTCAGCTGGGGACAGACAAAGGGAGGTTAGGTTATGTGAAAAGTGAGAATTTGATTAATGTATGTCTCTCAAGTTGTTCACACTGACTACAACATTAAAAGTGGATAAGCTGAACTCAACTCAACTGTCTCATCGCAAATGTTCATACTGTCAAATGTCATTGAAAATGAACACCTTCTGGTCATTCATCGAAATGTGTGAATGGAATGACTTTTCCCAGGGTTTTAGTTCATGTGCATTAGAAAAAGAAAAAAAAGAAAAAAAAAAAACTGCTGAGATTTAAAAAAAGATTTTTTTAAATCCTTCATAAAACTGATAACAGCTTAAACTTTGACACAGAAAGCAGAAAGACTGTGAGGCAAAAAACACAAGAATCATTAGAACACACATGCACCCATTCGATAAACATGGCGTTTTGTCACACAGTGGGATAAGGATCTGCCAAGAGAGCTCATCCTGGGATGTCAACTCCAGCTAGAGCATCTTACCATTTACAGCCAATTAACACTTGAAAACTAGAGAGGCGCTGTGGCACCTATGGGAAACATACCGAATTGTGTCGAACCAAAAGTGAAATCTGCACTGAAATACACGTAGTACGTAAGAGCTGTGAAGGCGAGGACCCTCTTCCATTTCTGTCTCCATGGCTACGGCCTGGAGCCCTCAGCTTTCTTTTGCTTTGATTGATAACTTGTCACTGGTAGATGACTACTGTCAATCACAGCTTAGATGACAGCTGATAGGTCCAGAGCGGTCAGGCTGGGTAAATGACAGATGACATCATTTCTGGCCTCACCACAGTGCTGTTTTTATTTTATTTTTAAAAGAAATGGGCCTTTTTCCCCATTTCAATCAGCCTTGAGAGTGAGACTACGCTTTCAGATTGAGAAGATTTGACTACAACGTTTATAAGAGGTGAGTGATCAGTCACAGTGAATCATGGCTCATATTTAAGTTTATTGCTTTTATTCTGGTGTCAGCGTTTATCCATCAGCGTGTAGTTGTGTCTCTTGAAGTTCCGTCAAACTATCTCTCTTTCTAGAAAATTCTTACAGATATCTCAGCGCCATTTTTGTGAAATATTTTGGACACATGACACAAATGGGTTCAAAACAATGCAGAAAAACTAAATCAATACCGTCATGATGACTATTTGTGTGGTAAATGGTTTGCGAGGGGATGTAAGGTCATTTCAGTGTTCACAGGGCGATTTTGTCAATGTTTTCTCAAACTACCCAGGAGAAAATTTCAGACCGTATTATCTACTGCTTTTGACAAAAAAGCCTCTGATGTAATTGAATATTCCAACTGACATCTCAGAGTGTACAAGGAGAACAAATAATTTTGACCACTGCAAATTGCCGTGGGGCTACTATTGGCCATTAATGAGAATTTGGGTATTTGGCACAATGGAAATAAATTACATGAATAAAAGTGAATCGCCGCCCCACCACAGAGACTGGGAGCTTGGAAGAGAGAGAGAGAGAGAGAGAGAGAGAGAGAGAGTGAAAATCCTATTGGGCACAGTCGAAATGGGCAATTTTGGAAAAGTGTCATGTGACTGTGTATATATGGGGCAAACTTTTGGGGTTGTTAAACAACAAAACTCCCCTGTGAATTAAAGGGATAGTTCACCTAAAAATGAAAATGGTGTCAATTGCTCACACTCATATTTGTTCCAAATAAGACTTTAGTATAAATATTAAATCCGATCATCATATAAACTGATTGTGTCTCTTCAGAAGACTTGGATTATACGTTTACAGTGTCAGATGTTTTGGAAATGCCAAAGTATTGATGGAATGAACTTTCAATGGATGAAGAGAGATCTCTCTGGTTTCATTAAAAACTGACTTTATTTGTGTTTCGAAGATAAACAAAAATTGTACAGGTTTGGAACAACATTAGGGTAAATAATTGATGAAAGAATTTTCGTTTGTGGGAGAACCAATCCATTTAATTGGCAGCCAAATTTATGAGCCGAATGTAAACGTTCTCATTTATTGAAAATCTTTGTAGTAATTACATCACATTGTGTTCTTATGTTACAATAAAAGATTAACCTATTAATAAATGCTGTGTTAGTCCTTTTTATAGCCTACTAATTTCATAAGAAACAAGATGATGTGAAATCTTTCAATCGGCTCTGCTGTCTAAAAGCACATCGATTTTAACTGTATCTAATGTTGGCCTCTGATTTCTCCTTCCCAGAGGCTTTTGCGAGAACATTTTGACTGGGATTTACAGTAAATATCAGACACTTTTCCCAACAGAATGAGAGAAAGAAAATGCAGTCCTCTGAATGGCTTTAAAGGGATAGTTACATTTACAGCTATTAGAGAAAGATAAAGAGGATAAGATAAGAAAGCAGAGGGTGAAAAAGAGAGACCAGGAGGTTGCGAATGAAAGAGGGCATCCTTTGGAAGAGTGCTCCAGATGGCTCGATCTTGCTGCTGTGTTCTAAATCCAGGAGAAAAGTCATTTCTCTCTTGTCACGCACACATGATGCCTGTCAGCTGGTCTCGGTGCCGCCACAAAGCCCCCCGTCACTCTCCGGCTGCACACCTGAATTCTCTTCCTCCATTTCACAGCTATGAAGAGGTAAATTATCAGGCATTGTGATAGAGCATCCGCCTTAGCAAAGGGGGCCTGAGAGACCACAGGTTAGGCCTTAGTGAGCAGAGAGGGAGATTGATTCTCATTACCTTTAGAAAATGATAAGGGTTTAGGAGGTGCCAATGAAATTCTCCCCTCTGATATGACGGGTTTCCTTCCTATTTATGAAAGAGCTTGTTGCGCATGTCTGTCTAAATGCTCTGTATGTGTGTGGGGGGTGAAATCACAGATAGTGAAGGCAAGAGCTTTGACAAAGCATCAGATCTGTATGCACCAGGCACACATGATTGATACAAATCTCTGAAATTAATAAGAGAGCAACCCACAGATGAAATGTATAATCTCATGTGTGAGTATGGATGCGTGTGCGTGTTTATGCTTCCTTCATTCAGCTAAGGCATAAACCCCATCATCACATAATGTGAACAGCAATGCTATTTTTAGGGTAGAAGCAGAGCCATCTGTCTGCACACCTCTCTTTTAATAATAATACTTAATACGAGATTTCCACATTTTCTGAAGAATATGCGAGTGGTGGCTGCCAGTGCAAAACTAGCTGCCACAATGCTGATGTGTTTGGCAGGACACTGCAATGCTGATGCTAAGGTGTTCTGAGTGGTTTGTAAGGTGTTTCTAGGTTATTCTGGATCATTATTGGCCCAAATCAAGACTCCACTCCCAAGTCTCTATTATATTCACATCTCTAGATATTGCTCAAATCCCTAACCTTTCAGGTGAAGTGTGTACTTTTTGTGAAACACAAGCAACATCAACTGAATTGTAAAAATAATTACTGCTTTCAAACAGGTTTTCGAACACCCAATTTCAAATGGTGAAAGTATTATAGCATTTTTTTTAAGTGAGTATGCAAAATTGTTTTGATCCCCCTCTTACCCCATATTTTTTTGTTCTGTCTCAACTACATTATCACTGAAAGTGCAAAAGCTAAAATAACTACATTAGATTATTTTAGTATATCAACAATGGTTATCATCATCATCATTAGTAATAATAATAAATGACTCTTATTAAACAAGTTATGTTTAGTGAATCAAAAAACACAGTAGAAAAAGTCAGTCACAAACAAATGATTCATTTGAGCCAGTCCTTTAAATGAATCATGCTTAAAGACTCAAAATCATGTTTTAATTAAATAGCTGTTAAACTATATAGTTTGGAACCTGTTGATAATTCTTAAAAAAATATATATATATAATATATATTTAATATACAAATAAATATTTTGTAAAAACAAAAAAAAAAAAAAAGTCATATTTTGTAAAGTTCCCTATATAATTTACTGCATTTGCTGAGAATATGTAACCAAAACAGACAATATCAATATAATAGATATATCCAAATGGATCAGAATCAAATGAATTTGAATCTTTTTAAATTTGAAACTATTTAAATCAGATCAAAATCAAAATCAAATCAGGAAAATGTAATGAGTAATTTTTTCTTAGCAAGCACATACTTTAATATGATTAAAAAAAACTATCCTGTTAGCTGCAGTGAGTATGTCTATGAATAGCGCACTCCGCTGGTGTAGAGTGGATGTGCGCTCTCCGCCGTACCAAATACATGACTGTGAATTCTGCATTTCGTCTCCGTGGCCTACAACGGAGCGCGCTTTAACACACTCCCCACGGCGATAGAGAGAGATGGAGACAACAGGAGGAGGAAGAAGACAAATGTGTCCAGAAAGAGGACTTCCCGCTGCCCTCCCGAGCTGGAAAAGGAGTGGCGGCGACTGAGGAATCTCATTATGTCGTAAATCCTTTAGATTATTAGTCATTTATCTGAGAGCTCTGTAAGAGGATTGAGACCAGCAGATAATGAGGCAAACTGACAAATGACTGCCCAACAGATTAATGTATCTTTTAACATCTCTCGCTCGGTTCCAAACAGAATCAGCATTTTAAGGCATCATACATTGGCTCACTATAAACGCTTCTAAAGGCGAGTCTGTGTGAGTATGCATGTAAATTAAGATATATAAGAGCTTTCACAATAGTTGTGACACTCCACCTGAGTGTTTTCTGCTTGTCTATAGATTGACACTCTGCATGTCAAATTAAAGGCAGGCTCCTCATCACCTGTTTTGTAATACCTGGTCATCAAACCTACTTTAAATCACCCTACTAACCTAATCAAGCAAAGTCCTCTTCCATTTCTCTCTCCTCATGAAATCCGCTGGTAAATCCCACAGACCTGACTGACTGGCAGAGTTTCTCAGTCGTCGTGGAGCTGAGCTGTGGTTTATTATGGAGTCTAATCCACTGGGCTCATCTGTAGCTCAACGTTCCTCTGCTGGCATTAACAAACTTCCTCTGACTCACTGAGAGTCATTACTTGCACTTCTTTTGTACATCCATGAAAGTTCAAGGCAGACTGATGCTGAACTAACATGAAAGGTGACAGAAAATTTCAAAACCAAGTGAGCTGACTATAGCATTTATGGGTATGTTTAAGGTATGTTTTTAAAAATAAAATAAAATAAATAAATAAACTGAAATGGCTATGCTGGACACCAGATTTGAGAAATGGCATATACAAGACTACGTACATTTAGTTGTGGATCAGTTTTACTGTCTTAATGAAAATATACAATTGAAGATAGTTAGGAGATGTGCGTGTGCAAGACAGTTGCCCTTATCAGCGGCATAATGTCGTGTTTGCAAGAACTGATGAGTCACAGAATCAACAGGCTTCAGGGAAGAAGCAACATTGTTGTCCTGTGAAAGAACAATATCCATGCCATACAACACACTAAGCTTGACCCAGCCAATTACCTGCTGATCAAACATTAGCTAAGCTTCAGCCAATCACAGGGAAGCTCTATTATTGCTAGAGATAAGAGAGAATAAAATAAAATAAAAGAATAAAATAAAATGTCACAAACACAAATACTGCAGCTAACACTAACATAAGTACGCTCATATTCAAATGAAATCTTTCCTCAGGCACACACTAACACAAGCACACACACAAAGACACAAGCACACGTATCCCTCTCTTTCCCTATTTGCCCATTTTTGGATGTTTAACCACCAGTGAAGCAGAAGACAGATGACAACATCTCATCATAACTGATTTATGAAACGAATCCATCAACGTCCATCTTAAATGAATCTCACTGCTAACGCACATACATACACACCCTGGCTGACGAAAAATACCGTTGTCGTTTGGGCAACAGAGGGGGTCATGAAAAGTGCATTTACACACGTATAGTGAGCTTGTCAGTGGAAGATGAACGCTGGTAATATGGGCTGCGATGTTTTTCCCTCTCATAGTAACAAACAGCAGCACTGAGCTGTTGCCAACTTAATTGCAGTGTCTCATTAACACACATAACATGCAATATATTTATACAAAGATTTTCTCTCAATCCATTTGCAATTTACATACAATGACACTTAACACAAGAATGGTCTACACGTGATGAAGCACCTTTAAATAAAGCTAATCACTAGACTAACCATAATCCTACTCTTCTGACAGTACACTATTCAGTCCCATCAGGTGTGTCCCCACAAAGCTGTCTTTTTGGAGACATTTGGTCGAAATTTGACATGGATCCATCCCCAGAACCGCAGCGGGTGCTCAGGTCTGGTAGCTGGTCATAGTCATGGTTAAACAGGCTGTGCCCTTCCATGCCCTGGGGGCTTCACAGACGGAAAATGCAATTATGTGCGCTGTGAACCCAGCCACTCTGTGTGCTAACTGGATTTACATTCAGGCCTTGCTACTCCACTCCCAGCCGTCACAGAAACATATCAGAGCTGATTCTGTCCAGACGACATCATTAGGCCTACAGGCAGCAAAACCAAGAACCACATCACTAAACGCACTATAGAAAACAGATCAGAGTAGACACACACACACACACACACACACACACACACACACACACACACACACACACTGAACTAACAACAAAACTGACTTTCCCTCTCACCTTTTATTGCTCTTTCCCCTAAACAGGGACATATTTTATTGTTTTTAAAAGTGAAGTGAGTGATTTTTATGCTATTTGCTAAAAAAATAATAACAAAACACTTTTTGTTTTCCATTGGTCAACCAAACTCATTGCACTAGTTGAGCCAATGTTGCAGTGTCTTGCCGCTCAAACAAGTCACGTTGAGAACAACACAGCTTTGTTTACATGCTTTGGAAAAATTAACCAAGCAAATGTCTTACAGCGCTGCGTTTATGCTGTGTCTGAATTACTGTAATTACGAGATAGCAACTTGGAGATTATCGAGCTGTTCAAGTCCTCAGACTCAGATGTGATCTGTTTCTATGATATGGCTAAATGCTACAATGGATCCAGCTTTGTTGTTAATGACAGAAAACTCTAAATTTTAGGTTCAACTAAGTCATGAAAAAGTTTAATTAGTCAGAAGCTCATTTTTAATATATGGTCATTATGGCTATGACACGAAATGGAGACAACCCCAAAAGGACATGACAAATATAAAAAATAAATAAATAAAAAAAACTATTTTTTCCCCCAAAATACAGTATTGTTGCATGTGTTCTTCTATGTATGTGCTTGCAAACTGACATTTGTGTGTCCATTCAAAACTCCTTTAAATCACAATCAGCATTTCAGGAGAAATTCGTTTGCTCTCGTTGACAAAAATTCCGCTGAAAGTTTGCCAAACACATCTAGACATCCTGAGTACTTCTATTCACTCAAACACAATGACCTGCAGTCTAAGTAGGCCACTGCAAAAACACAACGAAACATTTTCAAGACCCGGATATCACACCGGGGGATTGGCAGAGAACGTCGCATATGGGACCGCTGTTAAATGGCAGCTCGTAATTGAAATTAAAGGTCGTCTTTATTAAACCTGTTCTGATGAGGTGGCAGATGCCTTATCCCACCTATGAATGCCCAAGAGCTGATCTGCAACGAAAGAGTTTGACTTTGAGCTGTTTGGCTGGTGTGAGACACACTTAAATTATTAACACTTATACTACCTGCAGTTTCAACTTGCCCTACATGAATTATGAATATGCTGCAAGCATGAGAGTGTAGAGAAGCCACCGTCTCCAGCCTGCTATCTGACATAGCTGTTATGAAAAACACACAGAGACAAAAAAAAAAATCAATTTAATTTCCCTGAAAATAGGGAAAACGAGCATTGATTCTTGATTCAAATGAAGCCATTGAAGCAACACTTGTCTTAAATTGCGGACAGAACGTTCTAGGGCAGAACAAAGCCAAGGCGTACGTGCTCACCTCTGACGGGTTTTGCACAAAAGACCTATCCGAAAATCCAGTGTAAAATGACAGTAAACTGCGGGAGAGAAGAAGACAACTTCCATTTGGATGGTACTGAGACAACAAAAGCCTTTAATGTGCCAAGTCCAGTAATTTGCGTAACTCCATTGAGCTCTGAACCTCACTGTCATTCATTTAATGCAGGAGGAACTATAGCTGAGGCCTCTGTCATTAGCGCTCACAGCTGTCCCTCTGACCACACACACGCCTGACACTGACATTGTCTAAAGTTACAATAAAAAACACTTATCCCTAGAAGAAAGGATGACAAACGTGGACAAAAAGCCAAGCACAATAATTAGCTGCAAGCTCTGATAACTGTAATCTGCATCACTCTCAACAGACAGTCTGGCCCCTTTCCTTAAAAAGACACATTTATCTTGCTGTTTAAAATGATACAGGAAAGTAGCCAGATTTAATTAGAGGGATAATCAGGGGATTAATTAGAAAGAGAAAGTAAGAGAGGGAGAGAGAAAGAGAAAGAGAGAGAAGGAAGCAAAAAAAAAAAAAAAAGTCATCAGCAAAGGTAAAAGTTGCTCCATTGTTAAAATTTAGTCACCTTATAATTTACAGTAAAACAATAATGTTCCAACGTTGGTTCTAATTCATTTAAAATATTTAAATGATCTATCCAAGTGTTCTACACTGAAGTGCTGTACCACCTCTGTCAGTTATTTTGAATTTTTTAATTATGTTGTCAAAAGCTACAATGGTATCCAACCAGTGCCTGCCCACTTTTTCGGTGGTCTTGGTTTCGGAAGTATTTTTCCCATAGCGGTTTTTAGTCTGTTAAAGTATTACAAAACCAGGAACCATACCAACCAGACTATAAACCAAAATATAAAACTAGTGTTTTAAAGATATTGATTGTGTAGCCTATTTAGAAATACCATTTTACATTTTTGCTAAATATAGATATACACAAATATTTAAGACTCTTTTACATAATTTGCAGTGCTCATGGGAGAGGGTGGGCACTACATAGTTTTTCTGGCATTATGTGCTTTTGATTCTCTGATTGGTGGAGATTTCTTTGCAGAATCATGGGTAATGTAGTTTTTCAACAGGAATTCCGCTGTTAAACAATTATTTACAAAGTTGAAATTACCGACTGCTGACTGTTGCATATAAAGAAGATGGTCATAGAGAATTAGGTGCAAGGGTCAAAGGTGACAAAATAAAATCATTCCCTGCCTCCAAACCCCTCACATTCCCACCCTCTATCTCTTTCACTCTGTGTCTTCAAGGCTGGACCAACAGGAGATTATCGACCTACAGTTCTTGTTTTTCTGCTCTGCTCTCCCACAGGGAATTTATATGACGGTGTGTACTCATGATTGTTCTAGCATACACTAAATTTGGGATGTAGGCAGTTAATACAAAAAAAGCAGTCCCCAAGCTATACTATAACACAGAGACCACGGGACCACCTCATAAACACAAATAATAAAAGAGTCTATGTGTGAAAGAGTTTGAGGTACATGAAAAGGGTAAACGTTTTAAGTGATTCAGATTTTGTGTGTGTGTGTTTGTGTAAGCGTGGAGCAGATGCACCAGGCTCGACCGCAAAAACAGTCATGAGAATTTCTGCATTTTGTTATCAGTCATAAATATTAATGCAGACATCTCAACCACAGAGCTAGAGACAAACTGTGAGAGTGGGATAGACAGACAGAGAGCGACTGAGACAAAGAAACAAGCCAAAAAATTGCAAGTCTCTGTTATTCACAGCAAAACAAATGAAAGTGTAAACACAGAAATGAAAACACAGTCTGAGTGATATCTGAATCTGAGCAAATATATCAAAACTATGAAAGCATTAAAGCAGTTCACTGGAGTCAATGATTCAGAATTATTTAAACAGGCAATCTGTGAGTCTTTCTGAGATTCACACTGTATGTTTTTGTCCAGCCACGAGGACAACACTTGGCATTATTTTATATCACGTTCATTCAAGATCAGGTAAAACATAATTTGTGTTCTGTGGTGCTGTAGATTCAGCAGTGATGCAAGAAGCACCGTGTTACATCACAGATCATTAAATTTTAAAGCAAACTAGAATAAATCTTTCAGTGTGCGCGTGTGTGCATGTGTGCTGTGGGGGGGACAGAATTACAGGTGGGACGAGAGAATGCATGTTCACTAAATAGCTTCTAAATATATGCATGATTCCCCAGTAGATGTGATCCCCTGATGTTTGGGACTAAACAGAAACCAGACGACAACTCTCTAACTGGGCTAATAGGCTAATTGCAACAGGGTGAGATTATTCACTGGCAGAACACCACAGGTCCAGCTCCGGTATTTATCCACGTCAAAGAAAACACCATCTTTCCTTTCCCATAAGACTTGAGTAGATGATCATGGCCTAGTTTTAAACCACACTTTCAATTGGTCTTAAATTATGTTTACAACATAGCTAAAGTTGGTGAGACTGACCAAAACAGCCTAGATTCTAGTTTAATGTCTGTATTGATGTGGCAGATCATTAAGATGTAGGAAATATTGTGTTCTGGTGGAAGAGTTAAGGCGCAGTCACATTAGCAAAAAAGGTCTATTATCAATAGTGCAGCGATATGTGAAACACAGCTCACACAGAAGTCACCATCTAACCAAGCCATTTTCTGTTGGTCATTTTGTCAAATCTGTGTGACCAACTTGAATCAGTCTCAAAATCTGCATGTGGAAATCTTTTGCCATCAAATAAAAATTCCTGATCATGTGGATTCCTATTAAAATGACTGGATTTCCCCCATGAAATTTTGCAGAGCAAAGGTAAATGTGACTACGCCTTAAGCTGCAATAAACGGGCAGTGTGTCCAAACACAATTTCTAAAACTATTCAGTAGTAACTTTTGCAGACTAGGCAATTTATAAGCTATGTCTAGCCAATGTGATTGACTAGCTCTACCTGAACTGTGCCTCAAATCCGAGGATACCGTCCACTGACCCTCACTGCTGGTGAAGTGAATTTTACTGAATGAGATTTCAGATTTATAGCCATTGCTATAAATAGTGACATTGCCTGACCATCCGCTTTAGGCCAGAGTGTGGCATTAGAGAAGCATTGTGTTGAAGTAAAAGAATTTGTGGGTAAAAATGTCATCTTGAATTTGCCTTGATATTCAAACTAAGTATTGGGATATTTTAACAGTTTAAGTATTGTGTGTTCTTGTGACACAAATCAGGACACAAATTTGTATAATGACATGGGTATGACATAGGTATTACAAGAAGAGGGTGACTTATGAGGACATTACCCCATGACCCCATTTTTCAAAAGGCTTATAAATCATACAGAATAAGTTTTTGTGAGAAAGTAAAAATATACACAGTTTCCTGTGATGGGTAGGTTTAGGTGTAGGGCGATAGAAAATATGATTTGTACAGTATTAAAACAATTACACCTATGGAATGTCCTCACAATTCACAAAAACAAACGTGTGTGTGTGTATATGTGTGTGAGAAAGAGCGAGAGAGAGACAGCTGAAAGCCTTAAATCCTGGTAATAAGTGCAGGCAAGAGTGTTCAGGGTTATATAAAATATCATAGCACCTCATCTAGGGGTCAGAGGTCAAAGGTTAAAACACCTAATTGTCACATCAAGAACACTTCAAGTGTTATTTTGATTCATGCTGCAGACTTGATACTTTTCACCAAACGGCAAACAGTGTAGACAAGGAAAAAGGTGGTATATTATGGATAATATGAAAAGCATTATTTATGTCACAAGAACAGCCCTGATGACAGGTTATTTGAGTTAGGATATTTTTACAGCACTAAGTGCATGCAGTGCTTTTCTGATTTTGAGATTTACAAGCTTCAGTAGTGCTAAAGACAATCAGGGACAGAGCCAAATCTACTCCATTACACCGATTGGGCCATTTTGAGCAGGCATATCCTAATGTGAAAATTGTGTGTGTATTTTGCACACACAGTGTGTGAAAATCTAATCCACCAATCCATCACCTGTCACTTTTCTTTGGCTGTCCAAGCGCACCTCTCAGGCTGTAATTACAGAAAGTGAAACCCACAAATTCTGGTATAATTTTATCTCTCACTCTTTCCCAGCTTCTTTGTGCTGCGTAAATCCTGATGCATTTTGGGCAAATGGTAGCAGTGACTCACCTGTGACTCTGACATCACATATAAGAAGTGCTGATCAGAAGAAAAGGCCATGTCTCTCAGGATCGGCCCGTTGTCGACCACCTGGATGGTTTCATACTGTAAAGCTCCGTAGGTAGGTCCATCTACCCGAATCTGAAAGGAGAGAGAATAAAGACACTGTGTTACTCAACCATTAATTTGTTAATACGTAAAGTGTGAAAGAAAAAAAAAATAGTAAATGAGATGGGATGGGGAGAGAGAGTTGTTAAGTTGTTAGACAGCTGTAGGTGACGTTACGTGCCATAAATTGCAGGTTCAGCAGAGAACTGAACATTCTCACTCAGTTGGACTGCAGTGAAGGAGGTCTCATGACTATATCTGAACATCTGTTGTTGCTGACGCAAAAGTGCACACTCACACTCAGTTCTGGTCTTGATATAACCCTAGCCTCCCTCCAGACTACATCTTCCAACCAAACACACTCACTAAAGAGCCCTGTGAGAACTTAAGTCTTTATACCTGCCATTAAACATTACAATACACCTGATAACCCATTATGAAAGAATGAATGAGCAATTTCTTTTCCCTTTTTGACACTAAACAGTTTAGGAGGTATCATGTCCATTCCTATGTGAATAAACGGCTTTATCTCTGCATTTATGGCCTGGAGTCCCATCAGACCGCAAGTCCTGTCAACCCAAGATCATGTTACCACAAGAGGCGTCTAAAATAATTTTGTGGCACCACTTCAAAAAGTCCCTCCCTAAGTTTCTGTGAAGTTTCAAGTGTTCCCTCTGGCTTTGCATTTACTTTCTCTTGGGCTTCTTGTACTGTATGCTGAGGGTCACAAAAAAAAAAAAAAAAGGAAAAAAGTGCTAGAAACAAAAGAAGAGAACAGAAAAGAAAGGGGCGGAAGAAAGCAAAAACCCTTCACAAAAGCCAAAGCCTTATTCAGCAAGAAGGTTATCTAATCTCTCAAATCGAGGGCTGGTTAATTTGGCTGGGATTGGGTTTCGGCCAGGAAGGTCTGCAGTGTTTGGGATGGCAGCGTGTGGACAGCGGAAGAATGAACTGCAGGAGGGCTTGCGAAGCCCCGGTCGAGCCCCGAGAGAGACACATGGAGTGGACCGACAGATCACTGGAGGGGCCAGGCGAAGCGGATGGGCATTATCACAACACTAGCTAAACAAATTAGCCACAGGGGATGAGTATTAGCATGTCTGTTAGCGTTAGCATGATGGAACAAAAGGAGAGTATCTGATCACAGATAGAGAAGGAAAATAATAATAAAAAAAATCTACATGCTAATATACATAAAATACACAAGTCAACAGAGTGACACGGGACTATCAGAGTCCCAATTTAAACTCAAGCAGCAGTTCATTAGTCCTAAAATATATCAGGTTTTATTAATATATGAACAATATTGGTTTTATGAAATGTTTTTTTCATGATTATAAACTGCTGAATTCCTAAGCCTTGAACAAAACAATATAATTCTCTCCCTTTCATTTCAATATCAATAAAGTGGATTATATTCTTTAAATCCTGATTGGATTACACTGCTAATCTGTGTATCACACAATCATTTGGATTTAATTCCAGTTCAAAGCCATGACTCTGACACCAATTGTACATTTGTTATCTCACTCTCAATGTCACACATTCTAAATACTTCTACTAAATACTTCAGCAACTAAAACTTACAATTACAATTTGTTGCAGACTGTGAAGTCTTTAAATAGAAGAACGTTTAATTTTGGAGTAGAAGTAATCCTGCACATTTCTGCTCCATGTATTGTGCTCTGTGTGACCACAGGTATGCACTAACCACTGCACAGTCTCAAAACATCCCCCTAGTGGCTATGGACTGTAACAACAGTGGCCAGTCATGTGAGGTTACACAATAAATGATAGTGATTAAATGCAGTCAAGGTTAAATTACAAAGAACATTGATAGTTAACAGCTATTTCTCATAATTTACGTCAAGGTCACTGTATTATGCATAATAAAAGTGTTTTTAGTATTATTATTATTAAAAGGATGAAGTTAATGTTGCAGCATTGCTCATTTGTAACATTTGATATAGAGCAGAAGTTAAAGCATCACCGTCATAGGGCAGTATAGTAGAGAATGGCAGACTGACTGACACAAAAATGAAAATTCTGTCATCATTTACTCACCCTCAAGTAGTTTCAATCCTATATGAATTTCTTTGTTCTGCTGAACACAAAGGAAGACTTACTAACATAGTAGGAAAAATAAATAATATGGTAGTCAATGGGGGGCAAAATCTGTTTGGTTACTGAGATTCTTCCAAATATCTTCTTTTGTGTTCAGCAAAACTAAGAAATTCATACAGGTTTGGAACTACTTGTGGGTGAGTAAATGATGACAGAATTTTCATTTTTGGGTGAACTATCTCTTTAAGATCAGCTAGGGGAACAGCAAACAGAAGGAGAGGAGAGGTGATAAAGGAAGCCATAACCACAGGAGCTCTGCAGCTTCATAATGTGGGCAGGACTCTACCCAGCATCCATGGAAACTGCAATTTCCTCTGGTTCAAAACAACTTCATCTTAAGCCCTGGTATCAGGCCAGTGATATGACTAGAGATTAAGACTGATGGTGTAGACTATTTTCTCAAAAACTGTGGGATGAATTCACTAAAACAGTTGGCGACTCATGTGTGGTATCCCAAAACTGCGTCTTATACACTGAAGAGCCTTACTTTTTTACCCTCCAGCTACAGTTACTAATGCACGCAGAAGCATTTTTTGTCCTTATGTATGTAAAACTGGACAAATCTACAGTACAAAGCAATTAAATCCTGATAATCATTTTTCTTTTAATCTTTTTTTAATCTTTTTTATTTTAATACTTTTAGGTTAGCTTAGAGATTTCTTTAAACTAACTTTATTTAAAAAACAAGCAAAAAGAATGCAATTCTACCTACTAACACTCAGGAGCATTTATTTATTGATTTGAATGCATAGCATCCCAAATATTTTCTATTGTGGTACATTTCAATGCAAAGTAACATGTCATGTAATCAACACTCAGTCCAAATCCTTTCAATCGGCACTCCTGTGGTAATCGACTAGTGATGGCTGCCCTTTCAAACCCAGATTCTTATTCTCTATCTAGCAACTCCCATTGACTTCAGAAAAATCTGCATAAGCGTGTAAGCACCCATCTCAGGAGAACGCTTACTTTTGCACCGGCAGGCACAAGGCAGCCCTTGCTAAGGCCTGCTGTTAACTAAAGCATTTTGCAGAGAAAAAAAAAGCGACAGAACTCTTTACAAACCATAAATTTAACCTTGGCAAAAGCAGTCTTGTGATCTTTCAGTGAGCTTTCCTTCCACAAGCTGCAGTCACTTGGGAGGTGTTCATTCTGTTTCCTTTAAAATGAGTGTGAGATAGCCCACACTCTCCATTTGAGAGGGCAACAGCAGTGCCACGAATACACCACTCACACAGAGCAGAAGTCTGTTCGCCATGGCACATGGGATGCTTCTGGTTGCCCATTACATTACAGCTCAAAATGAGCCGATACTGATATAGAACAAAGTTGAGAAGAGGCACTGAGTCACTGAAGAGCTGTGATAAAAGAAAACTACAAAGAACTTCAACAGAGCATAGCTGCAAAGGTGCACATCTGACAATACAAACTCGTTGGACACCAGACACCAGACAGTGTTTAAGTGAAGGCCACTACGATTAAGGCGGTGCGCTGACGCTCCCTCGAGAGTTCCTTTAGAAGCAAGAGCTACTCTGATGCACAGATATTGATCTATGACATTTAAACCCCAACTATAACAAAAATAGAGCTGCACGTGTCGACATCTGTAAGCAGATCGGCCTTGCTACCGTGAGTGATTCTGTGTCAAGACGTTGAGCGATTGTTTTCTGTTTTTTTTTTGAGTCAAATCCCCTGAGAGAGTTTGAGATAGAACCTGCACATCAGCAGTCTTAACGCACTGGGAGATCTTGACGTGTTCCAGCCTGCTATAGTCAAGAAAAGTGGAACGAGAGGTTTGCTTTGTTTTCGATGCCTCCATTGGCTGACTCGGAGTGTGCTGTAGTAAACAGCGAGAGTGGGTGGACTGGGAAGTCTCTTAATGTCAATCAATGCTGAAAGAAACCTGCAAATTCCCATTTTGCAACATCGATACTTAGCTGAAGGCGACTGGTTTTGCAAAAGGAACTTGAATGGGCTGACGCTAAGCTGGGGAATTAAAGACGATCATGTCCTGAAAGCCATTGTCTGCCGTCATGGTGAGCACTAAGTATTAGGCAATAAAAAAATTAGATGATTTCAGTGGGGAATAAAGACTTTGGTGGTCAGGGTCTTTAGACTGCAGATAACAAATTCAGGGCCAAATTCACTAGCGCCTGTGGAGTGATATATTAAACATCAGCATTTCTTCCATTTACAGTTATTCATTTAGCTTACAAATGAAGGAAAATATATGCATTTTCCCTCATTTGTAAGCTAAGTGAATAAATGTAAATACATAATAAACATTCAATGCTGTAGAACTTGAAGATGAAGAATATGTATCAAATCCCTCTGCAGTTGTGCAAAACTGAAAAGTGAAGAGTTTTTCATTTCAGTGCATAGGGCGCTATTGCCAGCTGCAAACTAATTTTGAGGGTCTGTTTGCATAATTCCTTTAGTGCACTAGATGCTTAAAAATACATAGATTGAGCATGCAAATACTGCCAAATACTGCCAAACAATCGCAACTTATACATGCACAAGTGCAAAGACTAAAAGGACTCTGTTAGCAAAAAACACACCAAACCATCAGACTGCTTCATTATCAGGTAGCGCCGCAGCCAGGCAACTGGTCCTTCTAATATGGCATTTCTGTCACTAACGAGTGAACGAGACATGGACCTGTTCCGCTCCAAACATGTCGTGCCCAGCAAGACGCCATGTTCACAAGAGAGAAAGGCTTTGTTTTGGTTGCCGGGTTATGAGATTGAGGTTGTTGAAAAGCTCTGATCCGCAAAACACGTGTGCGTGCATGCGTGTACAAAGCCAGGCCCCGGTGTCTCAGGGAGCTCACAGGCAGAACCCTGCGGAGGAGAGACCTAATCAGATTTCCTGATCCGTTTGTCCCTCCGGTTTCTTCTTTGCAATCAGCGGATCGGTACCGCGGCAGGATTTTAATTACCAGGGCTCTAACAGTGCGGCACAAACCCGCTCTGACACACTGATTGCGGCAATGTCATCGCCAGCCAAATTAACTTTACTCTTCAACAACAGGCCTCCAAATAAGCTTAAAGCTTTTAAACACACCAGCTCAAGACCAACATAGTCTGAACTTAAATTGGCTTAAAAACTTTTACATTCATTTTCTCATTTAACGCTCCGTAACACACTGTAGGACATGAATACACAATTTAAGGACACAATTTAAGCCATTGTTTCCCTGTTCGTAATATAGTTAACCTTTATGTAATTGCGTTGAACTCTCAGTCGGTTTGCATGAACTTCGAATCTTGGCATATTTTCTCTTTTAGCAATGCTGAAAATGTAAAAATGTCCCCGTTCTGCTTGAGGAAGGTGTGTTTTATATGCAGGGCTTGCTCTGGCTGCAGGGAGGATGGAAGTGATATTAGCAGGCCGAAAGTTTCTCTGTCACCTCTCTTACCCTGCAGTCCCGCAGAGAAGAGAGCTGGGATCACACTGCTGTAACTGTTAAAAACCCATCGCGATGGGAAAGAAAGAGAGAGAGAGGGAGATATTACCCACGGGAGTCTGGTGGGGAAATGTTGCGAGCACGTCCATCTTATTTCTCCTCTCTGCAGTCTTTCCACAGGACTACTGGAGGAGATGATACGGTGCATACAAAAACAGGGGCCACAGGTTGGAGATCCAAACTGTGAAGTTGCATGTATACATGCAAAAGTTTTAACACTTAACTGAATTTTGTTGAATTGTTGATTGTTGAATCTTTTTCTTTTCTATTCCATTATGTTTCGAATTTTATTCCATATCTTTCCCTATCTATTATTTGTTTAAAAAAAACAACAACAGCAGAATACACAAACAATAGTCGACAAGGAAACACGGCAAACATGAGGGCTTAGACGGGGAAACACATGACAAGTTGGAACTAAAGAGCATGAACCAATGAAAAAACAGAACTGATAACAAGACAAACCAATGAGAACATGACACATGAACTAAAGAACCAATGAAAACAAGACATATGTACAAGGAAGATTATATAATATAAAGAATATATGTTATTACTTTTTTACTTGATTACATCCCGAGACATGACACATGATTTAAAGTCAATTTTTAAAAGATTTATCCCTGTTATTGACACACATATAAATTGTGGCCACATATTGTATGAAACAAAAAAAACAAATGTGTTTTCATTTTAATATTGTGGGATAAGTATTTTAAGCTCAAATACTTCCCTGCAGATTGAAGGTTATTTTGGCCGCGGAGGGAAGTAAAGGGGACGGGTGTCTCTCCTCCTGTGTGACAGACAGGACTCCCCTCTCGCTCTCTCTCCAGGGTGTCTACGAGTCTGACCTTTCATCCGTCTATCTTTCCCCTCTTTCTCTCTACTTTTATCACCCATGCTTTCTCCTCTCACCCACTCTTCTTCAGCTCTCTCCCTTCCATTTCCATTTCTCTTGCCTCACGTCACTCATGATTTCGCCATCTCTTCACTCATTCCCATCAGCCCCTTAAAACACACCTCATGCATCAATTTCCACAGTATTCCTCTCCTATACTCATCTCTCTCATCCTCTCACACTGGGTGTTCCTGGTTTAATCTGAGGTTAGATGTGACCTCTGGGCCACATGCTGTTTCTTCTCCATTTTCTATTCTATCCCTCTTTTGGGTCTCTCTCTCTTATATCAGAGAGGCATCATTCTCTCAGTGTATTCAGTCTGAGAGGAGGCCTCATGACCTGTGGCTGCAATGAGTAGACCTGGATCTATTTTCCCCTTCACCCTTAAGTTTGAGAGATCTCACTGTGGCTCTTCAGTCACGAGCAGCAAGGTCTCTGGGCTGATGCTTGACCAACACACACTCTCAGACTCCTCCACATCCATGAAAAAAAAATGCACTTATCTGAAAGGCCAGTCACACTTTAGTTTAGGGTCCAGTTCTCATTATTAAAAAACTATTTGCTACTACTTTTGCCTCAATAAACTCCTAATTACTGCCTATTAATAATGAGTAAGGTAGTTGTTAAGTTTAGGTATTCAAGTTTTAACCAACGTGTATTTCAACACCCACTTTTCACAATTCAATCAATTCCTAATTGATAAAATCAAGCATCGCTCCAACATTTTCTTGTTCACCATTTCAAACGGAAATGCGTCACATTGAGATGGTTTGTGAGTGCCATGTTGATTTTAATCTGTTTGGTTATGTGGAAAAACTTGGCAGTCCCTAACATGGACTCATTCCGCATACATCTTTAAAAACCCTCCACTATTATCGCTTTCACCGTGTATTATTTTCAGCCGTCAATACGGCCATTTATTATTTAATACAGCTCTTTCTCTCACTCCAGCTCCTCATTATAGTCACTGCAGGGTGGAGAGACAGACGGGGCGTCACTGGAATTTTTAAATGAAGTAATTTATCTGAAACAAATACCTGCAGAAGGGAGACAAACCTATTGTCCATCAGCCCTGTTTTTCCAGCTGGGAAATAAAAACAATTATTTCTGCACTCTTCCTATTTTATCTTATTCACACACATACGCCCAGTGGCCACAAACACACACACACACACGCTGGGAAACGTATAGTAGGTGTCCGTGTGTGGTATGGGTCAAGGCTATTCAAACTAACAGCGACCCTTGGCAAAGTGACTCAACAAAGTTACGAATAATTTAACTTTACACAAATGAGCTGTAAACATGATACAGTGACTTCCAAAGAGAGCTAATGTGATCCATCTACTTGAGATGTTTTGTTAGAAATGTCTCTGTATACCTTTGCCAATCGCTGTCAGTGTGAACGGAGCTTGATACTGGCTGCATATAGTGAATTAGCCAACATTAACCATGTTTATGTTGCACAAATGTTTTTTATGTTCCACATATAAGGTACATTCACCATGAATAATGAACCCTTTAAGATGATGCAAAGGAGAGAGAGGAAAAGGTGTGTGTTCAAACACCTGTGAGAGTTTTTGGAACTGGCTATGAGACATATGGTGGATGGGAATTTTGCTGGCTTTGAAGTGAGAAAAATAGGGAGTGGAAAGGAAAGGAGAAAGGACAGACCACCTCTCAAAGAGTGAAACTGTACATCTTCTGACCAAATAAAAACAAACCATTTTGCGTACACTACCTTTTAAAAGTTTGGTGTCAGTAAGTCTCTTCACCAAGGCTGCATTTATTTGAACAAAAATACAGTAAAAACAGTAATACTGTGAAATATACAATTTAAACTGTTGTCTGATTTAATGTATTTTAAAAAGTAATTTATTCCTCTGATTTTTTTTAATTTTCAGCATCATTACTCCAGTCTTCAGTGTCACATGATCCTTCAGAAATCATTATAATATGCTGATTTGGTGCTCAAGAGATATTTCTTTTTATTGTTAATGTTAAAAACAGTTGTGCTGCTTAATATTTTTGTGGACAGGTTTTTTTTTTTTTTTTCAGGATTCTTTGATGAATGGAAAGTTCGTTCAATGGAAAATTATATTTTGTGACATTACAAATGTATTCACTGTCACTTGTGATCAATTTAATGTGTCAGAGAAGAACATTATTAACTTTTGAACGTTATGTGTGAGCACACTTTGTCAAAACAGGTGACTTGCATGAGCAAAGGCTCACAAAATGCATTCTGAAATACACCCAAACGATAGAGTGACAAACAAAGCTATCCTGTAACAATAATTCCCTTTCTCTCTGTCTGTAGTGTCTGGCAGGCTGAGGCTGTGGTAGACCAGATGCTGATACAGTTACATAGAGACATTTCTTTCTCAGGGATCTATGGTCTTTGGCAGTAAAAAGAGGCCATTGTTTGAACTGCTAGGGGTTTGGGGTTGTTCGGATTGCTGCTACTGCAGCAGGTTAACAGCATTCAAATCTCTCAGTATGACTGAGGAACTTTATAATGAGATGAATTTTTTCTTAGAGAGAGGGGAAAAAAAAACATTAAATCAAATTAATCTTTCTTAGTGGTACTTGATGTAAATCATCCATCTTTTCAGAAAAGTTGATTTATTTACTTAATATATTCTTAATATATTAAGTAGATAATATATTTCTACAGAATGTAATAACTTTCAATGCCTGATACACAGTAATTATAATCAGCATTTCTGCCCTTCCAAAAGTAATAAGTACTTAATTCACAGACATAATTTAGAAATCAAGGCTTAAGAGTATCTCTTTTACTATCTACAAAGTTGTATTGTGTACTTATGGAAGTTACAAATGCCATTTGAAGTGAAAAGATATACTCACAGGGTATTCTGAACTGTTTTAAAAAGCTCAAGAATAATTCAAGGATGCATTCACATGCAGTTGATACCTGTGGGCTGATTAACTGAAATAGCGATGCTGATAGACTCCTGCAGAGTATGTCAGTCTCTCTGCCGTACCACATACACACACCTGACACTTTCTCCTGTCTGAGCTTCATGCGGCACTTCAGCAAATGATAGATGCTCCGACAGCTAAAACAACAGGTCTGATTCCCCTCTTGCACACACACCCCACAATTACGACGGCAGACTTGAAACAGACATAATGTCACCCAGCTAACAAGCCAATGGGACAGAAGAGCAGAGTGACAAGACAGGTAAAGACTGTGTGTCTTCATTTGAAAGTCTGATAAATGCAGGGACCGATAATAGCATCGCTTCAGTATGGCACGATCAAAAAAGTAAACGTTCAGGCTTGTCTAATACATGAGGATCTAGACTACAATTAAAAAGTTTGCAGGTTCATAAAGGTTTCAACAAGAAGTTGGACAAGAATTGACACCACACTGAAGTGAATCAATGTTAATGAATGGATATTTTAAGAGATTGAATCATTCTTGTTCACTTTCCCTTTTGAAGTGCTTCATCTGTTCTTGAGTAATAGTAATAGATGTATATAGTAAGTATAATAAAGGATAAGACTTGTTTCACTGAAGAACAACTGTTTTTGAGCGAATCAACGCAGTGAATGATTTAATAACTACAGAAAAAAATATGCTGGTCATTACAAGATTCCCTGAACAAATCACTGAATTAAACAGAAATAATCTTTTTGGTTAACTGAATCAAAAAATGTGTTTTTAAATTGCATTAGATATAAAATGTCCACTTATCAGTAAGAATGAAACAGATTTTGAAATAGAAAATGTCAGACGAAGTCAGGAGTGTGACAGCACTCTTCATCCTTTCAGGGAGCAGAGAGAGGGGTGAAAGGGAGGATGAAAGAGGGATGAGTGAAAACAGTCCTTAAAGGTGTGAATAATGCATGAAGAGCCAAGGCCAGACGAGAAACAGTCATCAGACCAGAACCCGATCGCTGATCCAGTTACCACTGAGCCGTCCCTAAAGCCCTGAAGTCTGCCTCTCTCTCATTTCTGTCTTGCTAAAACATACAGACACTCTAACATAGAGAAAGTGAGGTGAATTGATTCTGGATCAGTGTGTAATCAGTGTAATAAAATGAGAATTATTTAAAATGACTGTAGGTTGATTGGTCCGCACCATCCAATCATATTTTCTGTGAGAAAAATCTCTTGAGCAGTTCACTCGGGATTTGTTCTTGCATTCAAAAACAGCTAGACAGTGCAACAGAATAAAACAGAATGCAGATGTCTTATTGCATATTTTCTAAAACATGAATGTCTTTTAACTTCAGATGGTGTCTAAAAAACTGAACATCACAAAGACATGGTCAAAGACTTTCTTCTAGAGTATGTTTACAAAGAAAAAAGAACTGCAGATGGATACAAGATCATATCGCGAATGGATCTTTATTTGGTGAGCAACTTTTTTCTATGTTTGTTGACGTGCTGCACTGTACATCATTTTAACTTCTCACATTACCACATTTTCACATCTGGAAATGTGATAGCCACTTCACAACAAAGACTTTCGATCACACATAAAACCAATCTAACGTTCCAGCAGGCATGCAATAAATCAAATTACCATAATTCATATTTCACACATGCCGTTTCTGAGAATGTTCTCCGGTAAATAATACTGTAGTAGATGACAGAAAGACGACTTGTTTCTTTAAACAACATTCACCTGTCATCAACAATCCATTGCCTTAACAACTTAAATTAAAAGCTATACCTATTAAACCTATTCAAATCAAAAGCATCAATTACTAATTTTTAACATTAACAAACATTATTATATAATGATTAACACTCATTAGGTAATGCATATTATATTGCAACAAAAAATTCTGATGTGTTCATATTTATTTAAAAATTAAATGAACAGTTTGATACCATTTCTAAATGACTAAATCTAACATATAGTGAGGTTTATGCTAAAACCAAAGAAAAGTTAACAATGGGCTAAAAAAAACAAGAAATAAAACTCCATCCATCCATCCGAGTGTCTAACATACATGGAAAAGTACAGCCTTTGCTACAAATTGAACATTAAAAGCACCAAAGCATTATTTATTTATTTATTTTTTTTTAAAGTATTTTGTCCGTATACTTTACAAAGCTAATTTTTGTTGTATATTTTCCAAAGCCGTAGACGGTTACTTAGTCATGTGATCGCTTTGCCTATGGCAGCCACCGAAGCTCTGCTATAGCTTAGG